>NC_049227.1:34779729-35080629 GCF_011100685.1 Canis lupus familiaris
ATGGGAAGGAAATGCAAGACAAACTCAACAATGAGAGCAAAGGGACCTCAATGGTTTTCAGAGTGTGGTCTCCGGGTCGGTAGGATTGGTATCACCTGCAACTTTGTGAGAAATGAAAATTCTGCAGGCCCTGTCCCAGACCCACTGAATCAGGAATCCTGGTGGTGGGCTCCAGCTATCTAGGTCTTTTATTTTTAAGATTTATTTATTTTTTTAAGATTGATTTATTTATTTATGATAGAGATAGACACAGAGAGAGAGAGAGAGGCAGAGACACAGGAGGAGGGAGAAGCAGACTCCATGCTGGGAGCCCGATGTGGGACTCGATCCCGGGACTCCAGGATCGTGCCCCTGGGCCAAAGGCAGGCGCTAAACTGCTGAGCCACCCAGGGATCCCCAAGATTTATTTATTTGTTCATGAGAGACACAGAGAGAGTCAGAGATGTGGGCAGAAGGAGAAACAGACTCCCTGCTCAGGAGCTCGATGTGGGACTCGATCCCAGGACCCCAGGATCACACCCTGAGCCCAAGGCAGATGCTCAACTGCTGAGCCACCCAGGTGCCCTGTCTGGGTCTTAATAAGCCCTCCTGGGAAGTCAGAGACCCTCCTCCACAGAGAAAGAGAGGGGAGGGAAGGGCATTTCAGGTGTAGTAGAACTACCAGGGGAGAGAAATGATTCGAGAGTGAGGCAGTAAGGAGTCAAACAGGCTTTGGGGGCAGGGCCGTAACGTGAAAGCCTCCAATGGTGCTCCCTGGAAACACCAGTGCTCAGGTCCTCGTGATCAGGGAGGTCTCTGACCTAAGTTGTCTCCTCTCCCCTTGTGTAACTATTTTTCAAATAAAATGATTTTGTGATTAAATCAGTTTGGGAAAAGCTGAATTAAAGTAAATCACACAGATATGTTGATGTTGCTTGCAGCGGAACTTTGCAAAGCCTCCACTTGCCTGAAATATGCCGTGGAAAAGCTCAAATAGTGTATTTTGCATGCATGACTATGCAAGGAACCCTTATTCATAGGAGAGTCTGGATAATTTTTGGTTATTCCATATTTTGGGTGTGTGCTTATGGTTTTCTGTATTTTAAAAATATATACAGTTTTTTTTTTAATTTTAGAATAGTTTCAGGTTTGCATAAATGTTGTAAAGACAGTATAGTAAGCTTGTATGAACTCAACATCCAGTTTCCCTATAATTAACATCTTACAGGAGTTTGGTACATTTTCCACAACTAATGAACCAGTGTTAACTCATTTTGTTAACCCAAGTCTGCTCTTCACTCAGATTTCCCGAGTTTTCATCTAATGTCCCCTTTTGGCTCCTGGATCCCACCCACGATATCACATGAGACTTAGGTATTATGTCTCCTGGGGCTCCTCTTGGCTGTGACAGTTTCTTAGACTCCCCTTGCTTTTCATCATTTTGACAGTGTATTAGTCAGATATTCTGTGGGATGTCCCTCAATTGGGATTTGTCTGATAGTGTTCTCATGACAAGTCTGGGATGATAAGTTTTGGGGAAGAAGACCAAAGTTATCCCCTTTCTTCCTTCAACAGTACATGTGAAAGAAATGTACTTCTTGGATAGCCTGGGTGTCTTCAGCCCAGGGTGTGATCCTGGAGACCCAGGATCGAGTCCCACATCGGGCTCCCTGCATGGAACCTGCTTCTCCCTCTGCCTGTGTCTCTGTCTCTCTCTGTGTCTCTCATGAGTAAATAAATAAAATCTTAAAAAAAAAAAAGAAATAAATGTACTTCTTTACGGCATCTTTGCTAGGACCTTTAGGGCTTTATTTCCTGTCCTAAAATGGGATGAAATTCAAAAAAGGAAGATTTTGCAGTTGAAATCTCAGAAACTGTCAGAGGAAGAACTAACAGAGGTTTGGCTAAGCTGATGGGGATGGAATCTGACTCTCCCTGTGTAACACATGACCCTCAAGGCAACGTTGTTTGTGGGTCAATCTTAGAATTCCAATTGGATGGCAATGAGTCCATTACTAGGCAATGAGCAGTTCACTGGGGCCTCTTAGTACTCCTCATAATTAGAGAGACTTGCAAACAAATAAAAAAAAAATCTCATTTTCCTCAAGCCTGATGGAAGTGTAGGACCCTCTATGCAAAGTATAAACATCTGTCTAAAACTTATCCAGCGGCTGGGGATTAATAACACAGACTGTAGTATTAATCTCCTGGGTTTATTTTTTTAAGATTTTATTTATTTATTCATGAGAGACACAGAGAGAGAGAGAGGCAGAGACACAGGCCAAGGGGGAAGCAGGCTCCATGCAGGGAGCCCGATGTGGGACTCGATCCTGGGACCCCGGGATCACGCCCCGAGCCAAAGGCAGATGCTCAACCATTGAGCCACCTAGGCATCCCTCTCCTGGGTTTAAATCCAGCTTTGCTACTTAGTGGCCTTGGGCGAGTTATTCCCACAGTCCCAGTGTCCTCATTAGTTCCCTGGGGTAACAGCAGTATCTCCAGTAGAGAGTGGTTGTGTTGGTCCACGAAGCTAATGCCTGCACGATGCTCACAGCACTGTGCCTGGACCACAGTATCTCCCAGTACAGGTTAGCCATTTGTTTTAGAATTATTGAGTTGAACCATATGAAAGCGACATTTAAGTAGATAAACAATTATCAAATGTCAGCAAGTTTATATGGTTCAATCTATTACTGCCATCATCATATCATCATCACCATCATCATCCTTGAAGACAGTGACAGAAGATGGAGCCTGAACCGACTAAAGTGACCCTGGAATTGGAGTCATCCGGTTGTGCCCTGGTCCTCCCCCAGGTCCCACTAGTGGAGAAATGTCAGCTCAGACAACAGGCAGCTCGCCTCCTCATTTCTAACCCAGCCACGTTGGGCAGACCCCTCCTTCCATTTAAGTCATTGCCGTAACTCCATGTTTTCACACTTAATTTTCTTCATTGCCTGGCGCGTGCCATATCAAAGCAATGGGACTAAAGAGAAATTTCACAGCTCCTGACCTTCAGCGAGGAATGCCCAGGAGCAAAGAATGAATGAAACATGATGAAGTTTCATGAATTTTTCTAGAAAATCTAACTTTCAATGAAATCGGGGAGGTGGGGGTCAAGGGAACAGCCAGAGATAGAAGGCCAGACCTGTGGCGATTGGATTACATTTGCTGGCCTGTGACTCTTTATTAAGACCATCCAAACGAATGTAATATACATTATACACACATATCTACTCAGCATGCCCACATATACTATTGAAGATAGTGCAAAATAATTGAAACAAGAAACAATAATCAATATGTTTTCAACAGAATTCTGTTCAGAAAGAGTCACGTGTTGTCTTCTCTGTTTTCCACATTCCACGACAAGGGGAATGGGAAAGAAATGCCATTCTCCAATCACTAAAAATAAATACTTGTGTTATATTTGGTTGCCTCCACAATGAATAAAACAGGCACGCGGGTTTATAATATCAATTCACAGGGCTCTTTCTGCTCCAGTGAACTGTTACTGAACGGTTCAGAACAAAGCTACAGGCAGATCGGACAAAGCTCTTCTAACAGGGTTGACATTAGGCTCAGCCTGATAAGACCACATCAGAGAGACGCTCATTCTCCAGACCCTCTGATCACAGCAGCCGGCGATGGAGAGGTGCTCCAGCTCCCGGAACCTGATCACAGACCTGGTTCTGCTGATCTGGCTTAGAGCGACAACGCAGCTCAGGGTTATCAGGCGAAGCTAGAGGAGTTCAAGGCAATCTCGTCTCTGCAGTGCATCTAGACATTAATAAGCACCCAGCCCAGGAGGAGGGAGGGGAAGAACTGAGTGGTTGGGGGTCGCAAAGGGAAAAAGAATAAAGTTCATCTGAAATAACAACGCGCAACGGTTTACATGCATGGGAATGTGAAGCACTCCCCGAGTCCCTTCTAGAACAATGGTTCTCAATGGTGGGCCAGTTTGATTCCCCATTCCTCAGAGACATTTGGCAATACCTGGAGACTCTTTTCATTGTCACAGTGGGAGAAAGAGCTACTAGCATCAAGTAGGAGAGGCCAAGGGTGCTGCTAAACATCCTACAATGCACAAGATGGTTCCCCCAGCAGAGAATTGTATACATATGGCATAAAATGTCAATGGTGAAGACATCTGCTCTAGAGGAGAGCAGCCTCGAGTGCTCACCTAGACTGAGATGAAGCCTTATTCAATTAGATTATCAAATTAGCTACCAGCAGCAGTGATCTCAATCTTGCGTACAATCGATGGGCAGTCTGGAGAGGGGGAAACATCAGGAATCAGTTACTTTCCTTCAGCAGATCAAACAGATGGTTATAATTTAAGGATATTTATGGAATGGTTTTGGAGGCACACTGTTTACTCCCATTCATCTCAATGCGGTGACAGTTTTGAATCATTTACTGTGTTCAACTTCCCACATTAGACACATTCTAAATTTTTTTTTAATTTTAAAAATGAATATAGTCACTGTATTAAAATGTCCTTGGCTTTACTGTCATCTCCAAGTCACCGCAGTGAAGTGAATTGATCTCACTAAATGTAGCTGGGAAAAGAACGCTACACAATTGGAGTACCTGCCTCGATTAATGTGAGACTTTTATTACTGGCAGTGAGGTCATTCATCAGACGACGCTACAAATAAATACTATAAACCCAAAGAATGCGAGTGGCCTGCCATCCATGGTTGCTGGAGCGAGGTGTCTTCTGGCTAATGGAACCCTCTGTATTTTCGCTAAGGAAGGTTGCCAACATTCAGTTGTCCTAAAGTAAGGGTTTCCAAACTTTTTTTCTATAGAGTATATTTTAGGCTTTGTGGGCCATACGTTCTGTTACAGCTACTCAACGCTGTCATTGTGGTGCAAAAGTGGCCATCAACCATTTGTAAACAAATATGTGCATGGCTGTGTTCCAATAACACTCTGGTTAGGAAAACAGTTTGCTGGCCAGATTTGGCCCTCGGGCCATGGTTTGCTCACCCTCGATGAAACAGGAAAACCTGGATGGCATGCAAACTTCACTAAAGACCTTAAATCTGTGAGGATGTGGAAGGCATTCTGAAAATGTGGACAGCCTCTAGGTTAGGATCGTGCATATCAGTTAACGGGGTACTAAGGCAAAGCTCAACAGCAATATACTGGGTATGCTCACATATTTACATTGTTATCCTATGCAGTTTTCTTCTGTATTTCTGATGAACCCTGTTCATGCATTTCTAGGAAAAACTAATGCCGGAAATCTAAATTGAGCCCCTACCGCACCATACATCCAGTACCATTGTTGCCTCTGAGGACAGGAGTATGAATGAGAATTATAATCATCGTACCTGCCCTTGAGTGCTTATATGAGTGTCATGTTTTCTCTTCAGTGCCTACTCTTTCTACCCTAAAGTATCTGGAGACCTCCTATGGGGACTAGTGGATACAAGAAAGTCTACAGATAGGCCAGTCCCACAGTCTGTCAAAACCAGAAGCCCAGTGGTTGAATTGCTGGTGTGCAGATATTGTACAAGTCAGACTATCCCTCAGCGATTAGCAACAGGAGCCGTTGGGTCTTGGAAGAATCAGAAAATGCCCTTTATGGGGTATCAAATCCTCTTGACTCTGTCCCACATTGGCAGATGGAGCAATCGGGGCCCAGAAAAATCATTTTCCAAGATCTAGGAAGCTGGGAGCCAATTCAAGGTAGGTTTCATTCCCAGTTCATGCAGAAACCACTCATGTCCATGCTGCCTCTGGGGGCCAGAAAGGGACACAAATCATAGGGAAGGAGACAATGGTCCTGGACTAATTAGATCTGGGTTCAAAATCGGGCTCTCCACTTAGTAGCTGGGTGACTCTGAGAAATAAATGCGAGCTCTCTGGCTCTCAGTTTCCTCTTCTATATTATGAAACGATAATTCCACCCTCCATGTTATTTTTGCAGGTTAGAGATGATATGAGCAATGAATTTGGCACACAGTAGGCCCACAACATATGGCATCTTTTTTTTTTTTTTTTTAACTCCCTTATGGAGTGTTACCTTGGCAAGGCATGATGTTTAATTGTGGTGATAGAGAGGAGCTTTTCTGGGACAATCACAATTGGAAAGACCTTATCGCAGTATGTGTTTTGGAGAAAGCAGTCATCTTGCCAACAAAGCATTCGTTCCTAGAACAGGGTTTCTCAAATGCAGCACTGTTGGCAATTCAGATAATTTTTTTGTTGGGACTGTCTTGTGCATGGTCGGATGTCTAACAGTATACTTGGCCTCTACCAAATAGATGCCCACGTACTTACTTCCTTTCCTCCCCAACTATGACAACAAAAAGTGTTCATGGACATGGCCAAACAAACCCCGGTGACTCAGTCCACGGCTCTAGAACTGTGTCCTCATTGTTCTGGGCATAGAAGGGGAAAAGAGAGAGAACAGGTTAACTCTGGTTAACAGGTAACAACCTTTGGGGAGAGTTACCCTTGTGGGCATAAGAGGTGACTGTCCACTTCCCAGTGCAAATGCAAGCTGACTGCAGGTGCCCCTGGAGCTTGGGTTGGTGACCTAGATCAGCACAGTCCCGCATGGTGTCCTTCCTCCAGTGTGAGGGGGTACACACATAGCCAAATATGCAATAACGTGTTGATTTGCAATGTGAGGCATGAGGCAGGCACAGGAGGCATATTTCAACATGCAAGGAAGAGAGCTGTTGGAGTCAGCATAACTCATTTCATTGCTGCCTCCCGAGCAGCCCCGTGTTCCAGCAGCCGCGAACACACTTCACCCAGAGCTCGGCTCTGCTCAATGTTCTCTGGCAACACCTGGTGGAACAGGGTAAAAACTGCACAGCGCCTTGGCGTGAGCTGCTGTGTCTGCTAATCTCAATGCAGGGGAAGGCTCTCCGGCGGCAAAGGTTTGCAGCAGGGGGGGTACCATCAGAGTCCCTGCCTCTGGGCTGGCATCAGTGCTGTGCTGGGCTAATTTCTACTGTTTTCCTTTCTAGTTTACCAAGCAGAAAACAAACACTGCTGTATTGTCAAGAGCTTTCTTTCTAGGATAAGGAAATAAATTGCAACTGCAGCCTCCCTAGATGTCTTTCTCCAGGATGTGCCCAGAAACCTGCCTCAGTGATTGCCCTGCAACCTAGCAAGTGTGCACTGCCCAGCTTTAAAAACACACGCTTAGGGGTTATTACCCTATCCTAAATGATGCCCTTTGTGACTTGGCAGGCATCTTTCCTTCTACAGAGTACAGCTGTTTCTACTTAAAGGAGTAGTGATGAGAAAGGGGTGCACATCCAAATAGCTATTCACTGGGAGTAAGATGCATGGACCCAGGGACTCCACTCTGGCTGCCAATCCTTCACTCAACCCTCATCAGTATCCTGGCAAGCTTGAATGCATCTTAATCCTCAGTATCATGCATTCTGATGAAGGCATGGTAGGAGAGGACCAGAGAATTATACAGTATATTCAGGATTTCATTCTTTTTAAACGCTGAATAATATTCCTCTGTTTGTGTGAATGTATGTGTGTGCATGTGTGTGTCTGTGTGTCTGTGTGTGTGTGCATATGACATTTTCTTTATACATTCATCTACCAACAGACACTTAGGCTGTTTTAATATCTTGGGTGTTGTGAATAATGCTTTGATGAAACTAAGAGCACAGTTATCTCTTAGCAATGCTGATTTCATTTCTTTTGGATATATACCCAAAAGTGGGATTGCTGGATCATGAGGAACTTCCATACTGTTTTCCATAGTGGTTGTGCCAATTTACATTCCCACCAACAATGTGGGCGGGCTACCTTTTCTCCATATCCTCACCATGTTATTTCACAATGCGTACATTGTGTACAGCTGTACACTATATAATGCAATTTTTACACTAGCTGTACACTATAAATGTGTAAAAATGTACACATTTTTACACCAGCTGTACACTATATAATGCAATTTTTATTTTTTATTTTTTAAAGAAAGTACACTCAGCTTTTTGGAAGAATGTTCTCTTGAAATCCAGAGATTGACTACATATTTCCAAGGAAGGCATCTTAATGTGGTTGGAAAACAGGATGCCCTCAGAGGTTTAGGTCCTATTTACTCCTGTGCTACCTGTATGATTTAGGGAGAATGATTTACATTCTGTAGGTCTTATTTTCCCCCTCAGTTGTAAAATAGGAAAGAACAGTACCTATCCATGGAGGTCATGCACACCAACTGCTTCACATAGTGTCTGACTCCCAGAAGTGCTCAGAACATGTTAGCTGAAGCCAATTGTTCACCTCTCAGACACTATCACTACATGTCAGAAGTCTAGAGACCTGTCCCTGGCAGGTCAATGACTTGCAATATAACCTTAAATAAATCCCCATCTTTTTGTGTTTATCTTTTCCATCTGCCAAAATGGAGAGCATACTGCTTGCTTTTTAAAATTACTTAACTCAAAATATCATTATCAGTATAGTATGAGATAAGACAAACTATCTTAAAAAGATCTTCTAAAACATAAATATGTGGCACTGTTAGACATCTGTGGCTCACGTCCATTTATGATGCACATGATGTCATCAACTGGACAACACTTAGACAACGGAGAATTGCAAGCGTCTCTAAATGTGTGCCTCAGCCGCTGAGTGAGTCTCTTCTAGAAGGTAGGTCTACCCAGTCCAAAGGGGAGGAGTGTGTAAGAAGTGCTGGGATAATCCAAGGAAAACCAAGCCCCGTTTCATGGCAAAATGGCACCATGGATGTGGAGCTCCAGGCTCACCATTTCCTTCAAGATCAGATTTGCGAGTGACCTACAGTGTTTCTGAAATTGTCTTCAAGTCCTCTATGGACTATCGTTTGTACTTTTGGTAACATCAGATCAAAGAAAGACTTTTTTCTGCAGTTAAGCTGTCCCTGCTGTTGACGCTGAAATTCTAAGTTATAATGTCTTACCCGATGGGATTCTTGAGGAGGGGGGCTCCCTTCTTCTCAGAGTCACATTATATGAAATATTTAGCATATTGCGTGCCAGTGGCTGTCAAATTAGGCTCATCTAAAATACTATAATTAAGAGGGGTGCCTCACATACTTAGCATTGAAAGCCAGTCATATTCAAATTATGCATGAGGATTTGGAAGCCAAAGAACATCTTTCTACAACAGCAGTTCAGGTACTTTGAAGTATCCTGCTCCCAACCACTACCTGCTAAGAAGGAATCTCTATTTGTTCCTATCCTACAGTCGAAATTCTCAGTGCAGGAGGATGGGATATATTACTTTTTAAATTTTTATTTCAAACCACATTTAAAGAATGATATTCACTTGTACCCAAAGACAATGCCTTAATCTGAAATTATCAAAGATTAATGATGGGTCTCAGGAACATGCTTACTATTTCTCACTTCAAAAGGAAATTATTAACCACCACTTTCAGGGCATTTAACAATGCCCAGAAGTGAATAAGTTAGTTCATCCCTCCTCACAGGTTACTCTTCAGACAAGACTCAGTGAATTTTTAAACATATTTTCAAAGAGTTGCTCATCACAGCTAGAGTTCTGCAATAGAACTCTCTCTATATATTTTTTCCAGTTTGGTAAAAATCCATTCTACATTTTAATTAAAACTTTACTTTAGAATACAGTCTGAACATGTGGAATATGTCACTCTGCATCTTTAAAATCTAAAAAATAAAATAAAATAAAAAATAAAATAAAAGTAATAACCCTCTAGAGGGAAGAAAAAAGAACACCCACTTGCTGCATGTTGAATATATTATCAACACATGATGTCCTTCTCTTCGGGATTTAACTCTTTGAGATATGACATGAGTTTGGATGTGACACTTCTCAAGGGCCATTTGTTTTAGAACAATCTAGTTTCCTTTATGCAGTTCACCAGCTCTTTTTGCTCTATGCTTGATGAAAACATGTGAAAGGAACGGAGTCTTGGGGGGTGGGGGGGAGGAGGTCTTATGACATCTCCTCATGGTGCCTGTGACATTTGCAAATATATTTGATCAGTGAAGGCTCACTCTCATCTTTAAGTCTGACAAGTGACACAGGTTTTGTCTTCGCCACTCTGTAGATGATAAAAGTTGGGTCCAGAAGAAACAATGGATTCGTCAATCCTCAGTATCACACAGCAAAGTCAAAACTTTTGTCTGCCCAGACATTTGGATTCCAAAAGTCTAATCTCTCTGCCTGTCTATCCATATGTTTGTCTGTTTATCTATTCATCAATGTGTCTACTTATCTACAGTTACACAAAGCACCCACTATTATTTTAATTTGGGTTAGAGAGTTCATCAGAGAAAAGTCTGGAATAACTGTAAACTACTTAAGAGGTTTACCTCCTTGAGGAAAACAGATTTTGGGACTATCTGAAATTTGGAAACCTCTACCTTTTCCTCTCTATTTTTGCCTATTTATATTTTTCATGTTATATTTAAATTGCTTCAAAGAGAGAACAGTTTTATGCTAACTAGCATGTGATTAAAAATAAATGCATAGAAGATAAAAAATTTTTTAAATAACTTCATTGGGCAGTTTAACTCTTCCTGATTTTCTAATACTGTTGCTTATTTTCTCTGCTCAGACAAGTTCTCCTGAGATGTCTTGGGGCTACATTTTAGATAAATCCTCTCCAATCAGTTGTATTGAACCAGATTTCACCCTTCTGTCCCTTCACATTCCTGGGGATCATGTGAGGCTCCAGGGTTGGCAGGACAAAATATTAGAGGCAAAATGGAAGAGTGGTACGTGACACTTCAATTTTGCTTCTTCAGCAGCAAGGATCATCAACTGCACTGCTTTCTGCTATGAGAGAAGATTCCTTAACTATCACTTACCAGGCCTGTACACCAGTGGCAGTGTAGACAGCTCCCCACCACATTGCCACCATGCTGCTGGGAACTGAGATCAATTTTTCATTGACTGGATTATTGCAATCCTACGGTTCCTCTGCTGTGCTTTGCTGAAGGACTTCTCCCCTCTAGCTCTGTGGGTGTCCTCCAAGCACAAAACTTCATATGCTCAGAGAGCGGACTTAAATTCAGGAAAGGACTGGAGGCAGCACCATCACTGATCTCCGCATGTCCTCCTGCAGGTGGACCAGCCACCAAGAGAGGAATGTGCTTGGAGGGAACTATGAGGGCCAAGAAAAAAGAAAAAAGCTAAGAAAAAACAAAAACAAAAACAAAAACAAAACTTGGCCTGTCTGATGAGTGGTTTTTCACTTTTGAGGATTTGTGTTGTTGGGGAAGAATCGGAATATGTCTCCTAGACTCTGTGCTAAGGTGGCAATTACCTGGGAGATGGGTTCAGTGGGAGGAGAGAGGGGGAAGAATTATATAATGTGGTTATTTTAAATGTAGATGATTACCCCGTCCCCTCACAGAATCAGGAGCTCTGGAGATGAAGCTTGGGGGAAGGTACGCTTTTGACAGTCCCCAGGAGACTCTTACGTGCGACAGAGTCTGAGAACTTCTAGCATGATGGTTCTAAGCACAGACCTGGGAATTAGAGAAATCTGGTTTAGGGTACCAGCTGTGCCACCTCCTTGGCTGGGTGACTAAGAAAATGACCTTCCACTCCTAAGGCTCAGATTTCTCATTCATAAGCCAAGAATGAGCCTATTACCTACTTCCTAGGGTTTCTGAGATAAATAGAAAAGAGATGCATATAATCAATTGGCACAATGCCTGGCACGTAGCACCAAGTGCTCGAGCACTTCGATTTTCTTTATCATGTGATAGTTGTTGAGTTGTCTCATTTAAATCGAACTGCTTCTCTCTACAAGGCTGCTTCACTCCCCTCCCCACCACCAGGAAAAGATTGAATTGGGGCTCCCATAAATGGACATCCAAGTCTTCAGCCCCAGAGCCTGTGAATGTAATGTTATTCGGGAAAGGGTTTTTGCAGATGTAATCAAGCGAAGGATTCTGAGATGAAGTCACTCCCCTTTTAGGGCAAGCCCTAAATCCAAAGATAAATAAATCCCTGCAAGAGACAGTAGAGAAGGCTGTGTGGACATGGAGACAGAAATTGAAGTGATGTGTCCACAAGCCAAGGGATATTGAGGATTGCCAGAAGCTAGTGGAAGCTAGCAGAGAGGCATGGGATGGACTTTCTCTCAGTCTCTAGAAGGAACTGACTCTACTGACATCTTGACTTAAGACTTTTAGTCTCCAGAATGTGTTGTTTATTCCACCAAGTTTGTGGTAATTTGTTACAATGGCCCTAGGTACTAATAAGAAGCCCCTTAGCACTATGTTAGTACAAGTATTTTGTTTGGAAAGGATCATTTCAGAATTATCTTCTCCAAAGAATCTGATCAAAGGTTGGGAAGACCTGGCTCCTCCCTCCATGGGGCCTATGCTGGGACTCCACCTTAGTCTCTGCGCATGTCATTGACTATGGGGGTCCCCTGGCCTCAGTCAGCCACATAAGTAAATTTCAAGCTCAAAATTCTCTTTCCTACAGTCACCAGAAAGAATAAGCAATTTCATTTCTTGAAAGCTCCTAAGATGTATAAATATCTGAAGGTGGCATAGGTCAGAAAGGAGTCAAAGAGCCAATATCTGGGTAAGCCACTCAGTTTGGCTGGGAGGTTGAAGATCTGCCCTTGGCTCTGGATTCTCCAGAGAATTTGCTCTTTGATCTTTAGTCTCAAAGTTATACAATAATAAGAATAGCCACTGTGTTTTGAGACTCCTTAACACACTAGATATAAATTAAAAGCTTCACCATCATCATCTTCAAAACTTGTGTAATATCGACATAATTCACTGTTCCTATTTTACAAACAGAGAAACGAAGGCCCAGCAAACTTCAGGATCACCCAGAAGGGAAGGAAAATCCACAGCAGTCAATGCTGTTCCTTCCACTGCAATGAGCTATCAGGCCACAAGGGTGGTGCTCTAAGTCTGGAACATCCAAGACACGCCCCACCAGTGGTCTGCTGGGGTCTACCCTCCTTCACGTGACTCATGAATGGTACCAGAAATCTCGAGCAGTGAAATCACCCAGCAGTTGTTCTGAGAATGTGGCTCAATCCACTGAAGACCACAGGAGAAGCTCAGATACCATGGCAACTTACAAAAAAAAAAAAAAAAAAAGCTTTCATTGTCCATGAGCTGGGAAAATTTACAACTAATTGGGCCTTAAAGACTTGGGTAGTTTCATGATGCCATTTTACAGGCGAGAAAACAGGCGAGAAAAGACAAACAGGCATATTCCGGGTTATGTAGCCATATACAAAGAAGACTTGAACCCAGAACTCTTGACCCCCTATAAGGGATTGTAACGTTCTGCGGTCCCTTCTGTCACAGTAGGTTCTATCCACTTCTCTGCAGATCTATGTTTCTATTTACCTCAAGAAGACACAAAATGCCCTCTATATGACAGTCATAAGAAATTAACTGGATGGTTCATGTGCCCATAAAACAATGTTGACAGGCTGGTGTCCTGCAGCCTGTGGATAAGAGATCCTAAAAAGTCACTTGAAAAATGAGTGACAGGTTAAATTCGCTGAGATTTGAATCATGTTTTAAATATACTTTGAAGGTAAATACAATGCAAGCAAGTCTTACTAGAATCTTCAAGACTCTCTTCCCTGCACCGTATTCTGGGCCAGAGATAGAAAACAAAACGAATGTTTTTTTGTTTTGTTTTGTTTTGTTTTGTTTTGTTTTTTTGCATGTGTGTGGAAGATCTTATAATTCAGCATATTTTTAATTAAATAAATATCATTTGCTTGCTGCTTTAAATATATATATATATATATATATATATATATATATATATACTCATTTTTCACATACTGAGTTTTCTTAAAGCAAGTCAGACCTGAGTATCTTCTCAAAGCTCACATGAGTCTGTTATTTGTTTCTTGTGCTTTATTTTCCACTGCCAGCTTCCTGCTATGCTTTGAAAAGGGTTGTCCCTGTTTCTCTGGAAAAAAACAAGGAAGAGGACAGAGGAGCTGGAAGTAACAGCAGGTCCAGGGTGAGAATTCAGAGCACAAGCCCGTCCTGGTAACCCGGGGCTGGGCATCCACCTGTGAATCTGGGCACGCAGGGAAAGGCGGAGATGGCAATGAGAGCCTTCAGGCTGGGAGTCTGTGAAGACACGCTCTGAATCACTCAGGGAGAAAAGGAAGAAGAGCTGTGTAGCCCTGATCCTGCTCCCACAAAACCCCCAGCTGCTGGCAGCTGAGATTTGCTGCTTACGCTGGTCTCTGAGTTTCTCAGGTGCAATGTTCTTGGGAACAGCCACCTCTCAGAGGCTGGAATGAGCAACAAGTACAGACAGGTGGAGAGCCACACCGCTCCTGGAGATGCAGCGGAGGGATGCTAACTTCAGGGAAAGGATGGCACCTCCTTCTCCGTCCTCCTCCTTCCACCCTGGTTATTGGCAAAGAAGCGATCCATCGTGTCCCTCCCCTGACACTTACACGCCGGGGGGACCCAACCGGACACATAACCGCTGCTGCAGCCCCGGTGTCCCAGGAAGGGCCTCCTCTCCATCAGGAGAAAGCTCCCCTCCCTCCCGAGCCCTGCTGATCGATGTTCCCAATGCATAATTATCTTAATTTAGGTGTGTATTTTGCGACAATATTTTGGATAATCCTGGCACTTATTCTTCTCTATTACAAACATTTATGTAACCATGCCAGCCGATTAATCTGAAGGATGTGGCAAAGAGACGGGGAAATTTTACCCACAGGAAACAAAAACCCAGTCTTTGAGGATAAATATGTACTCCAAAATTCATAACTTATTGCAGATTGCTATTGATATTTCAGAAATGTATTTGTCCCTTGGACATATTCATAGAGCGTTTGCAAGTCTATAGACACATCTATTTAATAACTGTACCGCATAATTCTTCCATGCTACATATACATGAGAACCTGCAAACACCCCCCAATCCCCACAACAAAGGTAATAAGCTTTTGTCTCGCCTTTTTTTTTCCTCTGCTTTAAGCATCCCCTTTAATGAGCTCTGCTTCTTTGTAACTCAAGAGATTTAGTATTCTGTCCAACAAAACAATTTATTGCCCAAAATGTTCCTACTGCAGATAAAATCTTAGCTTCCCCAATACTTCGGCTCCACAGTTAATACCCTAATGTTTCATTTACAGCTGAACAAAGCGGCTTATCTCCACTAAAAGGGGAATTAGTAGTAAGAAATAATTTCAATCATCTGCTGAGTTTCTAAGTAAAGTGATGACTTCTGCATTCTCGCTTCTATCTGATGACAGGTGTGTTGGGGGCTACCCAGAAAATAGAGCACTTCTGTCACCTAAGCTTTGTAATTTGAACAATGCAGCTACACAGATCAGGCAAGAGTTAGGTCTTAGCTGTCAGGGGAAAAAAAAAATCTACACTCGGAAATATGCTGTAGTCAGCAGTTCTTAGCTACAGATTGGGTACTAACTCAAGGGGAAAAAAAATTGGTTTGAATCAACAAATGGCTCCATTTTTCCCTCTAGTCTGCGGCAAACTTATTATACACCTACAAACACACAACCACAGTCTATTACGTTTCCTCAGCACGTACACATGCCCACACAGTACCTGATGGCTATATATTCTCACACGCGTGCACACAGCCTTATTTATGTGTGCGCGGACATGAAGGCTGCTGGAGAGCACGTCGGGGCTTGGGGAGGGGGGCCTGGGGAGGTAGACGTATTGAAAAACAGCAAGGCCAAGGAATCCTGGATGAGTCTGCAGCAGGGACTGGATCATTTACATGAGAAGGAGAGGACGGTGACTCGCCTTCCTGTGATTACAAGGGGAAATTCAATTTGCCATCGCTCATGTCATAACCTTGGCATATGACAACCTGGCGGTGGCCCCTGAAGCTGTCGGATAAGTAAACCAGAAAGGGAGGGAGGTGGCCAAGCACCTAGAAGGTGGATGGATCCCTGTCCGAGGGAGAGGAGAGAGTCGGTGACTCTGGATCCTGAAAGAGATGGGTAAACAGACATATGAGGGGATGCGAGGCATGGATTTCTCTCCCTGTGCCTCGAAGGGTACCATGGTTTACCTTCTGTGTCAAGCCTTTTAATGGAAAGGTTTTCCTAATGTGTGGAAGTGCCTTGCAGCCATCTGGGTGTTTAACAGGAGGGCCAGCGGGAGACCAAAGAGATACAGGGCATCACACAGAATTGGAACTCATCAAAAAATAAAAACAGAGGTTATTACTCATAAAAATAATCTCTTTAATTTCCGGTGTCTTATGCTATGCCTCTTTAAAGCCAGGGCCTCATGAAGTGTCCCCAGCTCAGTGAAACATCTCCTGGTTGGTGTGGGTGTTGTCTGCTAACTGCTCACAATCTGAATTTTTCTCTGAACTTGATTGATAGGAGTCACCCTGGCCAGAGATGCCTGAGGGTGGGGGTGGAGGTGGGGCTATAGAAGTAGGAGGGGCTTCCATCCCTTCCTAGGACAGCTTGAGCCTGTGACCAAAGAGAGACTGATGTAACGGAGTGGGAATAAGAATCTGGGTTAAACCATTTTTGGTGTAATTAAGACTCCAGAGTTCCCCACAGATCAGGCTCAGGTTCAGGCTAGATTTTCCCCTGAAACCACACCTTTCCTTGAGAGTCTTCCCTTGCCCTAGTCTGATTCTTTACTTCGTCTCCCATAGGCTTGCCCTGAAAGCATCCCTTCAATTAACCACTTGCACACAAATCCCCATTTCAGGCATTATCCTTAGGGAATCTGACCTACGTTAGACAGGGGGTAGAAAACTCATATATAAATCTCTACAAAAATGCACACTCCTATACACGTGGGCATAATAGTTGCATTTGGGGTACATTGGAGATACCGGTGAAAGCACACTGACTGACATCCAGCAAGTGGGTAAGAAATGATGCATGTCTTGCCCCCTTCAAGGATTCCAACTTCCTGGCCACTGAATTACGGTTTAGGGATGAGCATGTGATCCAGTGTGGGCTGCAGCTCCCCATGTACCCACTCCTGGGCATTTTCTGACAGATCTGAAGTTGTAAGAGCCACTGACTACATACTAGAAGCTACATCTAATAAAAAAAAAAAATCCAAGATTCCAAAGAGAGTTGAAGTAAGCAATGTAAAGGAGATCCCTGTTGCTATGGTTCAAATCCTTATATTCAGTAATAACTGACGGTAGCTAGAACTTCTCCTGGACTCTTCGGTTTCTTGAGATAATCAATCTTTCCTAGGCTTATGCTGGCTTGAGTTTGGCTTTATAACCTCTTCAGCTTCATCTACGGTGTATTAGAAGAAAGAGGGCATGGCTCTAGCCCAGAGAGAGGTAGGGCATCTTCAAATAGTCATAGGAGGTGGATGGACACGAACACGCAAGCTTCCTTTCTTCCTTGATTGTAAATACGTCTCATCAAAGCCACTGGCCCTGGTAGGACTGTAAAGGGTGTGGTGTCTGTGTTTTATAATTTTATTTGATGGTCACTTGTGGAGTACTTACTAAGAGCTAAACACTTAGTGATGAGCAAGACTGACCTAATGCATTTCCTCAAGTAGCTTACTCCCTCATGGAAGAAATGGGCCATTTTGCAAATAAAAATACTATAATTTTGTGAAGTGACTTAAAGGGAAATATTAGATGCTATAAAAAGGAATATAAGGGGGACCTGGAGGAGCTTATAGGACTCAGATAAGGACACCATGGCAAAGTGACATGCAGGCAGAGGTCTAAAACTGGTTGTGAGGAAGAATAATAAAATACTTTTGATGGAGGAAAGCATGTGCACAAGTCCTGACCGAGGAAGAAGTTGGGCAAGTTTCAGAACCTGAAAATAATTCCTTTCTGGCTGAAGAATTGTGGTAGAAAACAAGAAGGTGTTAAATGAGCTTGCAGAGGGCAAGAGAAGGGAGATGTACAGAGCTTGGACTCTAATGATATCCAGGATGGGTGAAGAGGTTTAAGTGGGGGTGGGGTAGAGGAGTAGGTTTATACAAGTTCACATTCTTGTCCTTACATCAGGGATCTCAGCCTACCTGAAAGACAGGTGTTCTGATGAGCTGGCCCTATAACTCCTCCATCCACCCCTCCATCCATCCCTCCATCCATCCATCTATCCACTCAATCATTTAGTCATTGAAGAAAATATGCACAAAACCAGACATGGTCTTCTTCCCCACAGTATTTACAGTCTTTCAGTGAAAATAGTCAGGAATAAAACCATTATATCAAAAAACTTAAAACTGAATGATATTTTAAGCTACTAATGAAGGTACATGAAGTTGAGAAATAAAATGGCAGAGGTGCTTGAGCTAGTCAGTGAGGCTAAGAAAGATTTCTTTGAGGAAGAGACAAAGTAAGTGGGTTTGAAAGCATATAGGAGTGTCAGCTAGGCAAAAAAAAAAAAAAAAAAAAAAGGAGAAAAGAGGAAGCCCAGGTAGACAGAAAATCCTAGCAGGGCTCCTCCATTAAGACTGCAAGAACATGGGGGAGGCAGGTACCAGTGGGCTCCGCATCATGTGCACTTAGAGTCCTTGAGGCCTCCAGACTTCTTCCTTCTGGTTTCCCAAGGGCCTCCCTTTTACAAACCAGGGCACATAATATGACCTGCACACTCATAAGGACATCAGCAAACACAGTTCTAAAAAGAGACCGGTCTAGAAAATCTATGCCACAGGATTAACATGATGGCAGGACCGAAGTGGGGTGGTCATGTCCAGAAGGGACAGTGTCTGGGCATGCTGCCCTACCCAAAACCTCACAGTGGATTAACTGTCACAAATTTAGTTCAAAAGGTCAGTTGAGGATAGGAAGTGTGCTAGGAGCAGAAGAAACAGCCACAATGAGGAGAGTCAACAAGCTTGCAAAAAACCCCAGAGGTCGGCAAGATTCAAGACTCCTGGAGAAGGTCCCTATTCCAAGCCATATGTTTGAAAAAACCTTCTCCCTGGACCTTTTATACCACATTTGCAATTTTCTTCCATTCCTGACTCTTCATATCCCCGGGGCATACAAATCATAGCAAACAACCGGATTGTTGGATCTGTCCTCCCTTAAGCACATACATATTCTTATAAATGGAAAGAAAATGGTCTCATTGCATGCTATTGAGAAACACAAATCTCTAAATGGATTGTCAGTTCTTTTAACCACTAATTCCTCTTTAAAAAGACAGCATATTGATTCTTTTCATCAGAAGTTGCCAAACTTGTAAATTCACAATACTAGAACACAATCCAAAATGATCTATTGTCGGGTGATCACGCAAAACGTGGCACCTTTCACTTGCATAATCTTGATGAGGCGCAAAAAGTATTTTAGGTGGTATTTTCTCATTAGATATTTGGAGTTTTGTGAAGAAAGTATTATTATTCCTGGTCTGAAGATGAGGGAAGCAAGGTTCTGAGAGTTTTGGGGATGTAACTAAGGCCCAGGAAGCTAAAACCTGAACCCAAGTCTTTCGGCTCCAAGTTCCAACATCTCATAATTAAGAGCATGAGTGTGGGTGTCAGACTGACTTGGGTCAAGTCTTGGATTCTGGGAATTTGTCATTTCTATGATTATGGGCAAATTGCTCCAAGTCCCAACATCTCATAATTAAGAGCATGAGTGTGGGTGTCAGACTGACTTGGGTCAAGTCTTGGATTCTGGGAATTTGTTATTTCTATGATTATGGGCAAATTGCTTTTCTGAACCCCAGTTTTCTCATTTGGAAAATGGTCGTGATATCATATATCTAACAGGGTGATGTAAAGATTATATGCAAAGGAAACATTTAGCTCAGTATCAGGGATATTCTATATACTCCAGAAATGAAAACCACCACTATTACTATGGGTGGATTATAACACCATGGCCTTAGCAAACTTACTCTTCTGCATATTGGAAGCTCCAGGTCATTCTCAGAATTTCTCTCTAGAGTCTGAACATATTTGGATGGCAGTTCTGCCCATTTTCTATTTTAGGCAATGGTTTGCCTACGTTTGGCTAATGCAAGCCATCATCTAAGGAACTTCCAGAGTTGTTCACAGATGAAGCAATGGTATCTTAGTCCCTGAGATTCAGAACAAATATAAGAGTCAAACTTTAGAGGGAGGCAGGTATACCACAAGACATTTCATTAAATAGCTAGACTGACCTTCAATTTATCAAAGAATGCTGCTGCAGTATGCACATTACATCTTTCCACTAGTCCAATTCAATAAGGCTTTCCAAAGAGCTGATATCCTAGCATACAAAAACCCATTTTTTTTCAAAGAACTTACTCTGTATCAGGCACTGAACTAAGCTCTATATTATGGGCTGTCCCATTTTATCCTCCCTAGAACTACCCAACATGAAGACTAGTATGATCTTTCTTTTCCAGTTGAGGGGACGCAAGCTCAGGCATTTGATACAAGTTATCTCAGGTAGATGGTAAAAAGTAGAGTTAGAATTTGAACCCAAATTTGTCAGATTCCAAAGCTCATGTTTTACACATCTCACTCTACTACGGTTTTTGAATTACACATCCTGGAGATGATAAAGTCAATACAACGTTTATAGTCTTTCCACATATGTCATCTTGTTTCCATTTGTGTTCAGGATCCGCATAATATTGCAATTCCCCCAGAAAGAGGCAAAACCCACATCTGACAAGGATCTCGAATACATCTTGGATACCTACTACAATAACACACCTGATCTGTGCATTTCACAGAAGCTTTCTAGGTCAGGAACAACAGGGTTAACCTCATCTGGCTCCACGCAATCTGGGATCAGATGGCTGCCTTTTTAAGTTTTGAAAATATTACCCTCCTCATAAGGTAAATGGTGATTATGCTTACTTGATCTTAATAAAAGGCAATGGAAATGGTTTATTGGTACAAAAAGAAAGATACTGTGCATTGCTTCATTTGTTTGCTTTGCTTTTTCCCCCGTGACAGCTAAGGCACAGGAGTGCTCTTAAACTCTGGGATGCTTTCACCATTGCAACAATGGCATAAAACAGGAAGTCAAAGAGAACACAGAAACAAAGCCTGTGAAATTACCACATTAACACAATTAAGAGATTCCAGAGATCTCCTCTGCTTGACAGTGGAGCCCAACACACCCTCTGCTCTCTTTAGCATTCAGAAGGTGAGGAGGTTTGTGATCTGCTCAGGTGCCAAGTTGCCTAGAGGCATGGAGCTGATACTGGGGTGTAATATGGTGGCCTGCAGCTGCCAGGGATACTCTTCCTAATGGCACCCTGTGCTGACGGCTCTGCATTATCAGCTTTCCTCCCGACACCTAACTGTTTCCACGGTGTCTGACCATCCTTTCCAGGAGCCTCGCTCAAGGTGTTGCGTTTATTGCACAGTTTGGGATCGACGCGCCACTCTCCTCCTGCCAGCATATGTGCAATTTTGATAGGAAACGAGGCTGGGGGAGACACACTTTTGACAGCTATTGTAGATCTACATGCTTCCAGAAGACAAGAATATATGAATGAATATCATGTCAGTCTGGCGTAGCGACTAAAGGTCTCAACTCTGGAATTAGAGAGTCCAGCTCCTTTCTTTATCAGCTGTGTGAAACTGGATAAATTGAACTTTTGGGCTTCAGTTTTCTTACCTCTACAATGGGGGTAATAATAGAACATGTCTTATGGGTCTATTATACTAATTTAGCAAGATAATGCATGCCTGGTGCTTTGCACAATGTCTGCTGCGTGACAAGCGTCGAAAGCCTACCTGTTTCTCCTTCCTCTTTCTACTCTTCACATTCTCTCTGTTCTATAATCTCTCGATTCTTCTCCATATTACTTTTATCCATTCTTCACCGTTCACCATTGAAAGTTGGGGTGGTGAGGTAAGAAGTCAAAACTACCTTGGTGTATTGCCTTCAAATTTAGAGTTTTTTACTGCTCCTCGATTGAGGGATCTTATGAAGACCAGGGCAATGTGTGGCCACCATAATCCTGCAACATAACTCGATGAGACATGGTTTATACCCAATCAACAGCTTTACAGAACTCAGGGCAAACCCAGGCAAGGCAAACAGGAATGCAATGTGCACTTAATGGTAAGACATACTTCTCTGTTCATATCCCAAAGTTTCTTGGTCAGTGGTGACCTGTGGGTTGCTAAAACCCACCACGCAGAAGAAGACAACAGAGGAGTGTTGGTGTGCCTGGTATGATAGGTAGTAGCTGCTGAGTTTAGCATGGTAGCAAGCATGTAGGAGAAGTCATGGGTGATGGGCTTGTTTTTAAGGATTTGATGACTTAGTGATGAATCAATTAGTGATAAATTAACTTAGCAATCATATTTTGAGCAAAGATTACATCAGGTATTATTCTAGGTACTTTGGAGGACTCTATAAAAGACAGAAAGTTTAATACTTGTGGGAGTATTGCAATCATCTGGGGAGCCTGATAAGGTGAAGAAAGCTTAGTTCCAGAGGTTAATGATTCTGACTTGGTTGATCTGGGGTGGGACAGGGAGCATCTTACGTACATTTATTAAGGATGATTTAGCTTTAAGGGGCCAAAGAGGGAGGGAATCCCTTGGAAACACAAGATGAGCCAGCCCCCATTCTCCCTACACAAAGGGTATCAGTGAGAGGAGGTAGTGTGGTGTACAAAAGAGCAGCCGGCTTGCCCAATTCTCTCTGTGATCTCAGACAAGTGACATGTCCTTCCTGAGCTCTGGTGCCCTTCTCGGAACAATGACAGGCATGATCCCTAAGATCTTTTCTTATGAGAATGTTGGTGGATTTTGAAGGCAAGAACCCTGAGTCATGTGTATAATTCTGCAGGGAGCGCCAGGAACCTTCATAATTCCTTGTTTGGAGAGAGGTGAACACTTAGAAGCTCAAAGTCTGACACTCACCCTATGACCCAGCACAATGATCCCACCTACTGATGCCTCATTTACCAGTTGTGTCCTCTCTAGGACTGAAAAACAGTAAATTTGAATGCCTGTCTGGCATGACTGCTACATAATCTATCTCCCATCTCAGTTGATGACCACTGCCTTTCACATTTCTTCTAGAACATCTGAGAAGTGATTCTGGCTCTTCCCACCGCCTTCATGTATGATTTCTCCATTATTGTTCATGATGCCACCATTTCTAGGCCCCGACCTCACCGCCCCAGAGTCATTTCTACTCGCTTCCTCCCGCCTCCGTGGGCTCCAACGCTCTGCCCACTGTTTTTTTAACAATGGTATCATTTCCATTACCTTCCACTTTGTGACCATCAGAGTCCAAGCCACCATCTCCCCTGGCCTGGAGTCCTATACAGCCTCCCAGCTGCTATCCTAGTCTTCTCTCCTGGGTCCCTTTGGTCAATGATCCACAAGGCAGTCATCTCTGTGAAACGCAAACCTCTGTATGACCATCAAAACACAAAAATCACAACTCCCTTACTATGGTTTACACCATTCAGTCTTTGTCGACTTCCCAGAGCTCTTTTGTGCCTCTCCTATTTTCTGGGACTCTGTGGGTCTCTCAAACATTCCAAATTCCTCCCTTCTCAGGGTGTTTTTCCTGGAATACCTTTCTCCTTGTCTTGGGATGATTTATCATTAGGAGCTCAGGTTAAATTTCACTTCTTCTTAAGGACCTTGATTTGTTTTAATTACCTCACTAGGACCCATCATTAACCATTTTTTTCATTTATACAGTTGTTTTTGTTTGCCTTCTCCCAAATAGAATATAAACTCCACGAGAATAGCATTCTGTTTGTCCTGTTTATCACCAAATCCCCAGTGGGATGATCATAGAGGGCATTTGATAAATAATCTGTTACATGAACCATAAAATCATCCTGACTTCTCTAATCTCTACGTGTGAAAGTCCTTCTAAGCCTGCGTTGTGAGTATGGGATTGTCTTATTCATCGTATTTTCTCTTCACTAATTCCAAACTTGGCGAGATCCCACAGAGCTGTTCACTCCACGGTCCCTCTCTGACTCATCTCATTTATTTTCCTGTGGGAGAAATAAGGCGCAGATAGATAAACGATGCCACCCAAGGTTCCCCAGCCAGGGAGTGGCAGAGAGGGTGTTCAAACTCATTTACGTCTGACGCCAAAACCCACTGCAACACACCGCTCTTCATTCTCGGTTCCAAGACTAAATTCAGGAACCAAAAATAACAGAACAGCTGTGTGTTTGCAGTGGCCCAAATGTGCAGGTGCACGTTGAGCCTGAGCCATATTTCCACCTTGATTCTGATATTGAAGTTTCTATTAGGAACACCCAAATGACTGCCTCTTTCTTCTTGCTAAAAAATATACATGATGTATATATTTTTTCACTGCTTATACTGATCTTTCCCTTATGTGGGGATACTAAACAAATTTTGTAAGCTGTTGTTTGGGTCTGAATATCCCTGGAATAAAGAGTTTCATGCCCATAATGGAAATTCAACAGAATTCCAGATATTAATACTGAGTGTTGCTCTTAAATTTCTTTATTGTGAAGGTGTCATATTCTCAGCCCTCAAAATGAGATGATTTGCAGCATGGAGAATAGGATACAGAGAAGAATGAGGCCAATGTGTCAGGGAAAGTATTTACTGATGCTCACTGGAAACCCACAAGATGAAGAATAAGTGCATTAATGCAGTGGGCACCTTGGCCCCGGCTAGTGTAAAACTCAGATGATTTCAATGTCAAGGGTCTATTACCCCAAACACTTAAAGTGATGCCATTTAATGTTTTGCCATCAGCATTTTTTTCTCCCCTGAGGGATCTGATTCTGTCCCAGGCAGAGAAGTTATATCGCCTTATAAAATGTATGCTGGTGTTGTATTTTTTTCATAACAATTTTTAGTCCTTGAACTAAGCATAGAACAAGAAACTGGACAAGAACACCTGCTAGAATCAGAATCAGAGGGAACATTACCTAACAATGGTTATCCTAAGATCGACCTGAATGATGTATTTTTTTTTCTTTAGATGCCAAGAAAATTCTCTATTCCTTAGGCATTTTCTGGCCTTGCTTACCATATGTCAACTCTAATGAACAGCTCATTGGTTAGATGTCCCTTCTTTTCTCCTCAGCGTGGAACCCTTTACAGGGAGATGTCTAAAGACAAATATCTAAACTAAACTTACTCGATTTAGGCAGCTTACAGCTCCTCGATTTAATTGCATTACACGTCTATAAGTAGGGAGCAATTTACTCTGAAGTGGTACTTAGGCATTATTCCTCTTGGCTTCTCCAGGAAGCACTTGGGCTAAATTCCTATTTAATGTATGCTGGCTTTGGAACGTAAGTACAAATAGAGGGATGTGTATTAACGTTTTAATTATGCGGCGATCCTCTGTTAGAAAATGAATCCAGGATGGACACAGACTTTAATTCCTTTTAACTATGAAAAACACTTTTCTTGCCATTTTGTGCATTAATCAGTCTCTTGAAATGTGCATCTACATCAGCTTGCAGCAAGAAAATGGAATCAATTCGGTGAGTTATGCCGTTTCCTGTGCTGCATTATCTTCGTAACATTGTCAGTGTTTAATAAGTGCTAACAAGAAGGCAAGCACTTTCATTTAATTAAAGTACTATATCATTTTCAATAATTAGTCATAATTAAGGTGAATGATTAGCTAGGAAAGATATGAAAAATATACATTCTGGATAAAGCTTAAAGTCACATTTTCAAAGTCCAAAATAAACTCTTGAGGGCTGTGCATAGCTTTAAGTATGATATAATTTATGTAATGAAATAAATCTAGAGTGTTAAAATATTTAGTGGAACTGAGAATAATGAGTTGAGATAGGATTAGTTTAATTAGTTTACTGAAATGGAGTCTTCATAGTGGCTAAGTGTGATATATTGGCTTTTGTCACTTGAAATAAAAAAGAGGTAATTAGTCCCTACTCAAATATATTGTTTTCTCAGAATAGGTTGGAATTTATTTTAGGCACTAATCCAGGACCAACTTCCAATTGATTTGCAAATGCTACAAGATAAGATCATCCTTTAGTCAACTTAAGAACCCCTTCACTTAAAACAGTGGTTCTCCAAGCAGGGGAGGGAGGGGGAGAGGGGAAACCCTGGGACATTTAACAATGTCTGGAGACATTTTAGAGTGTCACAATGGAGGGGGCAGTACAATTGGCATCTGGTGGGTAAAGGCCACAGGTGCTGCTTAACACCCAACACAGCACAGGACAGCCACCCGTAACAGAGAATTATCCATTCCAAGGTGTCAGTGCTGCCAAGGTTAAGAAACCTGCCTATAAACAGCAAATGCAGCATCTAACCGTCCATGTCTGTCATTGGTGAGATATTGGGCCCACCATGCATAATCTGCAAATCCCAAATCCACAGGGCATTACATTTGCATTTCTCCTACAAGGGAAAAATCATTACCTACTAAATAATATAAAAATTTTAAAATAATAATAATAAAAGCGATCCCTCCAAATAATCTTACAGCAATGAGAAGGAAAGGGGTTGATACCAAAATCCACATCCTCTACTGATGGTACATTCATGTAATAGAATACTGCAAAGCTGTTAAAAAAAAAAAAAAAGCTTCATGGAATGCAATATGCTTTTTACACATCATTTTACGGCTAAATCAGAAATTATAAAACACTGTGTGGAATGTAGACTCATTTATGTATAGCTACGTATTTTACATGCATGTACCCTCCTTTGAAAAAAGTCAGGAATTTCAGAAATAAGAGTAGGTGTTACTTTGATGTGAGTTTGAAGACTTATTTCAGATATTGACTTTTTCTAATTGTGTATTGTATTTTTACAACTTTCCCTGCAAGCTGTATGTGTTACTTGTGTAATAAAGCAATAATACAAGTTGGAAAGGAAAAGGGGTGGGAGAGAAAACAAGAAAGCGAGAACCCAGAAAGACTCCCTTGCTTTTGCATTTGGATTTGACCAAGGTGACCTCAGCCCCTTTGCAGGGAGCCCGAGGTGAGAACCTTCTATGAATAGTTTAACACAGAATAAGTTCACGTGGCTAGAACGGTGTGCGTCCCTTCACTGAAGGGAAGCCAATGTACTGAGGCTTATTTGATGAACCATGACATCCTGAAAGTGGCCATGAACTATGACTTAAACATTAAATAGTCAAATAGGGAAAGCATCAAGAAACCATCTCAAGCAAGAAAGACCATCGCACACGCCTAACAGTCGATTGCCAGTGGGAAGTGTGGAAATTCAAAACCCCATATTGAAAATACTGTTCTTTCTCTCTATTTTCCCCTTCACACTTTAGCGATGACATTTATAAAGCCTGTGATTCTTGAAAATCACTAACATCTTGGAGGAGGAGGCCCCATGCTTCTGCTCGATCTGAAGTTCTTGCTGGAGATTTTAAGTTTTATTATTATTATTTTTCTTTCTTCCCCAGAGCATGAATTTCTAGCTGTGGCTCTGGAGCAGCTGAATTCTCGGATGGAAACCAAAACAATTCAGTGAAACATCTGGGCTTTTGTCCTAGTGACGACAAAATATTTAGATGGCCAACAGTGTGAGCGGGAGCTGCTCTGTTTGACTTGAAAGCAGCTCAGGCTTTGGAAAAGAGGGTTGTTTTTCCTTTTTCTTTTAAATACACATGTCTATCAATAGGGGAGCTGGTTAAACAGATGACAGTACCTAGAAATATGATTTCTAGGCAGGTGTTGTGAGACTGAGGAAGATCATTTATATGTAACAACATTGAAAGGTTTACACACTATTTTTAAGTGGTGACTTCAAGTCATGGCTTATTATTTTAAGTAAGCGTATATGTTCTAAATGTGCGTGTTTTGAATGTGCACTGAAGATATCTGGAAAGATGTGCTAACAGTTATTAAGTGGTTAAGGGAGGGAGGATGGAAAAGGGAAAGAGAGATTTTTATTTTTACATCACACAGTTCTATGCAGTGAATATGATGTGTGTGTTGTGTGTGTATTTAACACAGAACATGTGTAAATTTAATAATATGCCATGACATAGTTCGGACATACCAAGGGTATGCAGAAAAGCATGAATGTATCCATTGTAAGTACTACCTTAAGTAATAACAGAACATTTCGGGGTGGTTCAGTCCCCCATCTGTAACCCTCTCCTCAACTGTATATCCCTCATCTCCACAAGTAATCAATCAAAACAGGGGGTTTTGATTTTTCCTTTTTGTCTATATATGTTTATTCCTAAACAGCATAAAGCACCAAAACCATTCCATGTTGTCAGTCTTTGAGTACGTTAGCTTCTCCACCTTGCATTCTTCACCCAAGGAAATACTGGTGAGAGCCATTCTTCTGAGCATGGAGAGGTCCAATTCACTAATTTCCAAGGCTTTGTCATGTCACATGCTTACATCCGTTGTACATGAGGCTCTGTTTTCTTATTCTCTTCAATAGGCTATTTACGACAAACTTTCGCTCAATGAAGTGTTATTTTTAAGTTATGGATAGGAAGACGAAGACAGAGTCCTCCTCAAAGCTCTTTGGTCTTAGAGTGAAACGGGAAAGCTAAATCTCATTCAGTTTCCATGTTTTGTTTCTTCCCAACAGTGCCCTGCACCCCAGAGATTGTGCTGCTCTACTGCTGTCCTCACCCCTGGCTGCTACTGTTGATCAAATGCTTGTGATGTGCCAGGAACACGGTCGGAGCCACACATGTGATAAGTACTGTTACTATTTCCATTTCATAGACGAGGCCACGGAACTCAAATACCTAGTTCACAGTTTACCAGTTTCTAAGTGTCGGTGGTGGGATTTTCCCAACATTTGTTCCTCTGTCTATTTCTCAGGGTGAGGCTGACCCATAGCTGCTTCTATTTACCAATGTACCATCTTGCGGCACCCGGGTGGCTTGGTCAGTCACACAATCAAGTCTTGGTTTCAGCTCAGGTCATGATCTCACGGTCGTGGGACCAAGCCTCGTGCCGGGCTCCATGCTCAGCACAGAGTCTGCTTGAGATTCTCTCTCCCTCTTCCTCTGCTTCCCCCTCTGCCCCACTCATGCTTTCTCCCATTCTCTGAAATAATGAAGTCAGTCTTTAAAAAACAAAAACAATACACCATCCACCTGGCTTTAGAAGTGTCTTCTATGCCCTGGAAGAAGAATGGCCAGGAATGAACCTGACTTGTAGCAGCTCACCCAGCACCGCTCACTCCTAGAGCAGTGTCCATACCCTGCTATACCAATCAGCCATTGAGAAAAGCAGCAAGGAATTCATCAGGGAACTGCTGGATGCTGGTGAGAGAAAATGCCTGAAAAATAAAAGATTCTAGCAATGAGGTCAAAACAGAACTTATACTAAGCATTCGCCATGAAAGGGAATATGCTTAATGCTTCTCCCACCACCTTGCCCCAGACTAAGTGCATCCCCAGGTTAGAAATGTCGCTGGTTTGGTACAAACACCATACCCAGTTGGAAGATCACTCTAGAGAAAAATGTTACCCAAGAACCAGCCAGCTCAGATGCTTGAAGAGTAGCAGGTCTGGATGAAATGCTCTTGGCCATCCCTGCCAAGATGTATCCTCCTTGTCACGGACTCTCTGGTGAAGCTGGCTCTTCAAGGTATGGCCGGGAGACATACATTCCCATCCCCTAAACCTCTGACCTTGAAAGACGGGAGCCTGGTCATTACTTCCTCATTTCACCCTGTCTCCCCAGGAGATATTCCATGCACAATCGCCAAACCTTAGAGCCTGGCCTAATAACGTCCCACTCACTTAGGTAAAGCTCCACCTCCTCACCGTGCACAACTCTTCTTCCACACTCTTCTTCATCTGGCTTATCTATTTCTCAATCTTTTTTTTTTTTTTCTGCCACCTGCCTGTGAACTCTGAACCTCAATCCTCTGACCACACAAGGCTTTTTCCTCCTCTTCAGACGTGTCAAGCCTGTTAGTTACAACCTCAGGAATTCGGCATGTTCCATTTCCTCTACCTAGAATGCTCTTCCTCCACATGTTCACCTGGTTGGTTCCTTCTTTGCCTTTCATGTCTCGGCTGAAATGTCACATGTTTACATCTTTCCAGAATCTCCAAACTCAAGAAGCACCAACTGCCTGGCTACTCTTTTGTCACGTGGTAGTACTTCTCTGCACTGCCCATGTTCCTCTCTGTTCCCTTTATCTCTACCCTCCCAGATTTAAGTTTCCTGAGAGCAGAACCTCGATATATTATCACCACTGCATCCCTGGTGCCTGAAATAGTTCCTAGAGCACAGAGAAGCTCTCATTAAATGTGCATGGGATTAATTAATAAGGATACAAATAAATCAATGAATGGTCTTTCATACATGTAATTGCTCTAAAGTTCTACTGATAAAGAATAATGCCACAGACAATTTGAAAACATTTTTCCCACTCTGCAAACATGGATTCCAGAGCAGAGGGGCTCATTAGGTCCTTCTTAGGCTGTTACCAGAGTATTTTTCCCCCAAATGATTGATTTGCAAACACAACTTCACATTCAATATACCTTAATGATGAAATGATTTCTCAGAAATTTCTTGTGCATCACCTACAGTGCCATGCAAGGAATGCAAACAGGCCTGGTTCTTTCTGAGCGAGATGCCTGGTGATTGGTTCACCCCGGAAATGCATGCTCTTCTTGTGTCCCAATATCATTAGCTCCAGAAACCAACAGAAGTGACTGAGAGCACTTGGACTTGAGAAATTCTCCATGAGTGAAATAGAACCAAGTCTCAATGTTTTATTTTTTTAAACATTTAAGCTGGTGTCAAAAAGATAATTCCCTGAGTATTAGATTACCTTCATTAAAAGAAAGGTAGAGTTTGAAAGTCCTTTGACTTTAAAGATTTTATGTCTTTCATCACTTCTGTAGAAACCTTCATAAAGACCTAGAGCAATTGCTGCTTCTCTAAGCGATTGCAAGATGCCTGAAGGAATCCTATGTCTACTTCATGGTCTGTTCCAGGTCTTCATACAGCACATGCATATGTGCTGGGTTCCTCTTGTGCCTGGGCCCTCCAGGGGGCTCAGACTATAGTAGGGAAGTTTTATGTTCCAAGACATGAGACTACTGCCTTCAATGACTGCACACTCCCTGTTGCAAGGCTCACTGGCAAAGATGAAGTCAGCCTCTGCATTGATGTTTTAACTTTCTTGTTATTTAAGAACCTAAAAAGTGGATTAATTATACTTGTTCTTCAAAAAAAAAAAAAAATCCTTTGCTGCAAGAACCGTGAAAACAAAATGCACTGATGATCTTTAAATGACCCAGAAACCAAGGTAATTATAGCTGTAATTAATTACATAACATTATGTCCCATGGTAGTCAGCTAGAGGTCTAACCCAGAAAATTCCGAGGTTGGAAAATTTGAATTTAGGGACTTATCGCAGACAGAGCACTGTGGTGGGCACTCACCAATTCCTAATCTTCTCCAGGCATGTTTGACCTCAGGCAAAAATCACTTAACCTGTTCTTATCTCTCATGCTCATCTGTAAAATGGGGATGGAAGTCCTGGATCACCTCAAAGGGGATGCTGTGTTGAGCCATATATTAATGATTTGAAATAAAATGATTTCACACAGAACACATTCAAGGAATTTTAATGAAGCTGGGTTGCTACATGTAATAGCATTAAAAACCAGTAAATAAGTGCCAGAATAATGCTCAGTTGATTTGAATTTCATCTAAACCAGTTTTTGTTTTACCATATCACTTGGGTATATCTCTTGACAACTTGGAGTAGAGTGTAGGATTACACACATGCACTTACACACACACATGCACACGAACACACTGCTTGCTTACTGAGTATCTGCATTATCTCATTCGTTTTGGGAAAGTGCTTTAGAAATGTGCACCCCATTTTTTGCAATGCACTTTTTTTTACAACAAAGAAAAATAAAGCCAAACTTCATTAGTGAGCCGAAGGCACTAGACCCCTGAGTATCGGATGAATGGGTGGCGGGCTGGTGACTCCAGTTCTTGGCCCTACCTACTGAATACTTATCCTTCACTTTGTTTTCAAGCCAGGACACATGCGACCTCTATCAGAGAGTGTTTGTCCAAAATGCCTAGTGATTGGTTCACCCCGGAAATGCATGCTAGTCCAAAATGGTACTAGATAGTGAGAAAAATGTGGTGAGTTTCATAGTTAAAAAGTAGATGAAAAACAATTCATTAAAGCATGTGGACAGAGTGAAAGAGTAAAAGAGGAAGGGAGATGGGAACTATTCATATTATTTGTCACTCCATATATTTGTAGGTAAGATGCTCTCAGAAAAAACTTAACCAGACCAACAAGGAATACAGAATTTTAACCCAAAATGAATTTTTGTTACTGTTTATGTCAGGTGCCTTTTCACCTTTGTGAGGGATGGGGGGATCTAGAAGGGAATACACAGACACCTTTCTCAAATACATTCAAGAATGGATGTGCAGGGCAGCCCTGGTGGCGTAGCGGTTTGGTGCTGCCTTTGGCCTGGGGTGTGATCCTGGAGACCCGGGATGGAGTCCCACGTCAGGCTCTCTACATGGAGCCTGCTTCTCTCCCTCTCCCTCGGCCTGTGTCTCTGCCTCTCTCTCTCTCTGTCTGTCACGAATAAATAAATAAAATCTTAAAAAAAAAAGAGTGGATGTGCACACACAGGACGTCTGACTCTGAAGAAAACTCACATGCTAGGGAAGCTCAATACAGGACTCACTTTTATGTGGTAGGGATTCAATGGCCACTAAAGCCACCTTTGTACTCTTGCTAGCAAAATGGGGCTCCTGGATATTCCATTTTAATTTACCCTAAAAAATTAAATTGCTTTAATTATCAGAACTAAAAGGATTTTAGACTCATAATATCCCGAGACTGAGATGATACAATAGTAGAAAGACATCAAGCTTTGGAATGAGGCAGTGCTGGCTTTGAATATTGACTTGATGATTGAGTAGTTAGCAATTTGGCCACAGAAGCAATTTTACTTCTCCGAGCTTCAGCGTCTTTATCTTTGGGTATGGATAATGATATTAATCTCCCAAGGTTATTGAAAAGATTAAATAGGATAATACATGCAAAATGCCTGGCATGATGCCTGAAACATAGTAGGAACCAAATATGTTCCTTCTCGCACACACACACAGATGCATATCCACTCTACGAGAACGAGATGGGCATAACTTGAGACCATCTTCTCCCACCAGTACATATGTTGTACGTGTTAATTTAAGTTACGCCACGCTACATTTAGATTTGTGCTTGCCAGGGCCTTCAAATTCAAGTCCTGGCAGGTTATGGAGGGGATGCATTTTGGACAGAATGAGAAGAATGCACTCACTCCACTATTTCAAAACTCCCAGTTGTCCGAGATCAGATGGGCAAAACTTCATGGCAATAACTATATACATCACCACGATACTTGATACTCTGCAAACAAAGTCACTAAAAATTTGCCGAGAGCAAAAGAGCATGATTATGTACATGCTGGAGACAAAAGAGAGGATTTTTAGGTATTTATAGAAGATTCCCATAGTTTCTATTTATTATTTATTTTTATTTTTATTTTTATTTTTATTTTTATTCAGGTTTGGACTTGACAACTGCCCCTTCATCCCATGCAAACTAATCTTCCTGTCAGGTTAATGTTATAGCAATCATGTGGAGGTGGGATTAGGGTCGGTAAGAGTCAGGTATATTCCTTGAGTAAAAAGCATTAATATACATATTGGCTTAAGGCTAGAGTCTGCTGGATACAGTTGCGCCATATCTCCGAACCCAAGCCCTAATGAATTATTCAACTCGCAGAATAATCCAGCATAACTAGGAATAAGCAACACATCCATTTGAGGGGAATATTGTATGGAAGACCGACAAGTGTATTTGATGTGATCTATACTGTGCCAAACAATGTGCCAAATTAATTCTCTGAAGCACCTAATGAAGGACACCCATCTTTTTTCCCCTTTTATAGGGAAAACACTGGCATTTCGAAAAAGATAAGAAATAGGATTCCGTAGCATGGTAAATGTTCAAACCCATGTTGCGCACTAGCTTCATCTGTCCCCCCAGATCCATGCTCCATGCTATTTCCAGGGCTCCAGACCGCCCGCAAACCCCAATGCTGCGATACGATGCCGAGCCATGGCCCTTCTCTCCACTCCGACGGAGCATCAGAAAAGCTCATGTCGTGTCTGTGTCTGTATCTGCCTCTCCATGTGTGTCTCAGAAAGATACTTTATCTTTCAAGTTTTATGGCTCATATCTGTGACTAAAATATCATTTATGACAATTCCCATCTGCTAAGCTTCAAAAGTGATATAGTTTCATTGCAAAGGGCTGCTACTGGGGGCCTAAGTTACAAGCCAAAGAGTTGAGTAGAATCAGAATGTACCTGAATTCGATCTCACAGGAAGATGAGCCTTTTTAAAACGCGTCTGCTTCCTCGACACAAGCTGCACCGTGTGTGTGTCAAGGCCCCAAAGTGTGGGGCCTCCCTGCTTCCTCCAGATCAGAGCAAAGGGCTGGGCTCCTACAGCCCACGCAGCTCGGACCCCGTTTCTTATTCCAGGCAGGAAAGCAGGAGGCCCGCTTCCTCCGTCATTCTCTGACAGTTATAGACTAGCTGTGCACCTTATTAAAGATTAAGGTTTGCCGGGGCACTCTCTTTTGGCCATCTCCTGCTCACAGTCCGGCATTTATTACAAAGGGACTGGAGATTAACACCATCCATTCTGCACATCACTTAGTGGTCCCACACAACCAAGAACACGTAGAATGCAGAACCACCTTCCTTTCCCACCCCAGGGTCTCCGCGCTTCTGAATCTCACACGGTAGCTTTAAGACCATCTTCAGTTTATGTTATTTTATCATAACACTTAGCTGTGGTCTTGTTTTTCTAATTCCAAATGTGACACAGAGTAAATTTTGAAAAAATATAGAACAGCTAAAATGAGGATCAAGCGCCAAGCAGGATTCATATCTGGAGTAGAATTTTCTGTTCTCTCCCTCTCTTCTCCTTTTCCCAAAAAAAGTTGCTTTCATATGTTGATATAAACCCCAAATAACCTTAATAAATAACCCTGGTTTATGATGGAAGGATGGAGCAAGGATATCTTGTTTGCAGGCTGCCCTTCCTCTATTGAGGGCCCACAGCAGACATTGCCAACCGACCGTGAACTAGTTTCTTCTGGATTCACACGCGATCCTTCTCCAAAGTTCCATGTGGCCACTAGTAATCAGTCGTGGTTGGCCCAAGATTGTGAATTCTCTTTCAGTATATGGTCCCTGCACTCCAGAAACTTACACCCTAACTTTGACAGCAAGACGAAGAGGGAAATGTTGAGCAGCACATTATTACAAGGCACATGTTATATGGCTGACACAGACTCAGTAGTTGTCTTACTTTTAGGAGAGTAAACAGAGTTTCTTTTGAGTCAGCTAGCACTTATACGATCCCTGTATCATGAGGCCAGGGTACACAGTGGTTACTCTTCCCCATGTGACTCAGTGTTGAGGTCCTATCTTTAATACCTTGCAGCAAACCTAGCATAAACTCAGAGGTCAAGGCAAGGACAAATAAATCTCTGAATAACGGATGCTCAATAACTGCAATTTCTTTTCTTTCTTTCCGCAGGTCTTAAAATAGGATGTCTGTGTCAATGGTGAGAAAGTGATAGAAAGTGGGTAGTATTATATACAGTAGGAGGTGAGTTTTGAGTCAGATCTTTAAAAAGTATATATATGGGACACTAACTTTTCACCCAAGAATCACATTACCAAGATATTGACATGCCTGTAAAAAGTAGCCCAGGTCCATATGTTTCATTTATTTATCTCTATCTCCACAGATAACTCAGTGTGCATGGTATTAATGTTTGTACCAGGACAAAGAGTCCACTCAGGGAACTGATTAAAGAAAGTATGTTCTGGGCATAGAAAGGGGGACAATAGAAGGAGCGACGGGAACTAGCGTGTGCCAGTACGAGATACTCTCTATGGTACATTAAATAAATTGAAGCAAGGTAAAAGGAAAACAGGTCATATAGTCTGATTTTTTTGCATGAAAATAAAATAAATCTGTACACACATGCACACATATATGTGTATGTTGTATATGTACATATGTATATATTTTGTGTCTTGCCCCCACTACCAACGGGTATATACAAAAAGCTGCTGCTGATTAGCTTTCGTTAGAACTGAGATCCAGAGAAGGGATTTTTTTTTTTTTTTGCCTTTTTTTTCCTGGAGTCAGTGCCATTTGAATTATTAATCATGGGCATGTATCTCTTTAATTTAAACACACAAAATGCTTATTGGTTGGTCCGAATGGTGGGATTGTGGCCCATTTGTTTGCTTCTTGATTCTTCGTGGAAAACATGTAACACATAAATGTTGTGTTAAAGAAGCAAATTATGATCTTCAGGTGGTGGAGCGTGATCTGGGCAGGAGAAGGGCAGAGGGAGAGGGATAAGGCAGGCCTTGGCATTTATTAAAACATCAGACAGGCTTCTGAAAACCTGCATAAAGCTGAAGGGTTACGGAGGAGAGGAGAACGGAATACAGGCAAGTCAAAAATACAGAGACATCTGTCTGAATGAAATATCTCCCCTGCTGAGGCAGAGATCCCCCTTTTGGGGGTTTGCTTCTGGGGTCACCACGCATTAGTATTCCACTCACCACGGCCGCAGCCACCATTTCTCTCCATTTCTTTTTGACCTCAAGCATTTTATGCATAAATGTCAGTGTTCTTTGCAATTAATCATGCCTACCACAGACTAATTGTGGACAACAGTCATGCAATTAGCCAAAATGTGTTTCAAATATGCATGAATGTTCAGAAAGCACTCACATTCCAACACCTCAGGTACCTAAACAGGAAAATTGGCCAGTCTCTCACAATTCCCTTTCAAATTCAATGTGAACTAGCAGGATAATCAGATCATAGCTGATGGCGGCCATGCCCAGGGTCTGCTAATGAGAAAATGGTATCCTGAAATTCATGCTATGAACTCGGCAATACAGCGCATCTGAAAAATACCAAGCATGCCCTTTAGAGAAGTTAGAGACAGACAGACAGACAGAGACAGAGAACTTATGAGAGTTGATGAAAACAAAGATGCGTGCTATAACTGGAAGACTCAGGAATGGGTCCATGGGTCACATACAACACAATCTGCCTCCGAGGAGCCCAATACAGGTGCAGAGCCGCTACTGTAGTTAGACACAGCTACTTACACATCACCAGTAGACCATCCTGGAGGATGCATTTGCTCATTAGTACTCGGTCTTAATATACGGAAAGGAGGGAACCTAGAACAGCAAGCAGTTCTCAGCTAAGGGCAACTTTGCCACCCAAGGGACATTTGGCAATGTCTGGAGATACTCTGGTTGTTACAATCATCAGGGGAAGAGACAAGGAATTTCTGCAGGCACCTGGTGGGCAGAGGCCAGGGATGCTGCTAGAAGTCCTCTAATGCACAGGGCAGGGCAGCCTCTCCCTCTCTACCCCAAGAAATAATTTTCTGGCTAAGATGTCAAAAGTGTCGAGGTTGGGAAACTATGACAGAAAACTGTGGGTTCAGGGCTGAAGAAGACAGAGCTTAGCTCACAGCTCTGACACAGTGTCACTGTGGTTGCAGGCAGGTCCCTTCATGCCTGTGACCTCAGTTTCTGCCTCTGTGAAATGGAGATAATACTGTTTACTTTGCAGGGTGGCTGCAAGGATTTGAGCTAATGGAACTGAAAGTACTGGTCGCAGAAACTCTGGCAGTTCTCATGATTATCGCAACTATTATTATCATTTACGTATTTTTCAGTCACATTATGGAACTGAAATAAAGTTCTTGGAAAGTCGTGCTGTTGCTAATCGGGCACCACGGCAAACATCTCCCTAGCCTCCCAGGAATAAACTAGTCTCACTTCAAACAATTGTTACAGTTTGAATCCAATTGACTCCAGACAAAAGTATTGAGATAATCAGCATATTAAAGCCAACACTATAACCATATGTTAATTATGTAAATGATTCATTTTAATCAGCTAGAACCATGTAAAGAGTAACTAGGAATGCAAATGTAGGGAGTTATTAAAAACCTCATTATTATTCATCTTGGTTCCATGCGTGAACGTATCCATCCAAACAGATGAATTAATAGTGAGAGAGGAGATGAAAGTGCTGGAGGGGGTCTGCGGGACACCATCTGGCCGCCTTTGCTTCTCGCTCAGGCCTCCACTTTGCAGGGAAGCTGCAAGAGGCGTGCAAGAAGGGTGCTCTGGGCTTCCTGGGACGGCCTGGTCAGCCTTTCAGAGCTCAGGGAGCTATATAGATGCTCTTCAATTGCTTGCTTTTGCTTTTTAAGGTTGGGACCAGGAATGGGTGAGTTGGCATGGAAGCAACTCCACTGGGTCCTCCATTGGGTCCCCCAATTCATCCGTGAGTTATAGAAATATCCCTCCACCTTCTCTTTTCCTTTCCCTTCCACCCTCATTATCACTTCTGCTGCCACCACACAATTCTCTTCATCACCAAGGGAGCTTGTTAGTTTACTATGTTGCTATTATTAATAATTGGTCATTGTATTTTCTTGTCATTTTTATAGAGAGCTTTCCATGTGAAGTTCTTCTTTTATTTACTTTTCACCATGACCTGAGTCCTAGAAATTAAGTTGCCTAAAGCTCAACAGTGGAGGGGGTTGCCAAATAAGGTCTCTGGACTTGAGAGCATTAAGTGGTGTTATGGTTTGCTTTCATAGCTACATCCATCTCAGCTCACAGGCTAACTAGATGCTTCCAGTAGAAATTTAGTTTTGAAACCTTGAGAGGGAAGTGGTATAGCATTGCTGAAATATCTATAATTTTCATATTGGGGGGGCATCAAAGACATGGGCTCTGCATTGCTTATACGTGGACTCACGGTATCATCCCCCAAATTTTCATGACAGCATTTATTATCTTGGTTTTATAAAGATGAAAAAACTCAGCTTGAAGCAACCTGACAACGTCATAAGGCAAATTAGAAGCAGGACTGGGATTCAAACCTAGATCTAACACCAAATCTCACAACTTCCCCTACTTGAACCCCGGTGAAGGTATTAAAATATCTCTGCATGTTGGAGAGGGAATCTTGACTTGGAAAGATTTAATGGCCAGCCTGATGTCAAGTTGGTGTTCTGGATTTCAACCTATGTTGTCTGGCCCCCACTGTTTTCCCTATTGCTCTGAGGGTAAGACCCTTGTTGATTCCTTAAAATTATCACCACACTCGACCTGCTGGTATAATCAGAGCTATTCAACAGAACGTCAGAATGACGGAAAAGAAATATTCATGTCTGTCCTATGCAATATGGTAGCCACTAGCCACATGTGGCTATTAACCACTTGAAATGTGCTAAATGTGACTAAGGATCTGAATTTTAGAATTTGATGTAATGTAAATTAATTTAAAGGTAATCATCTACACATGGCTAATGGCTGCCATTCGGGAGAGAACAACTTTAGCTTTTCACAAATGCTATCACTTCACTGAATGCTCACAAGCCTGCATACATGTAAGGAAAGGCCTTTCAAAGATGAGGGCTAGTAGGGTGGCTCTATTAAATGAGCAGATGGAGGACTGCCAGGTAAGTAATGCATGACCTAGAAGGATCACCTGGCACTTCCTTCTCAGCTCCAATCTCTTTGTGTTGGAAAGAAGAAAGATTCACTATCCCTGCTCCATAAAGGATGGGCAAAATTTCCTGCGTCATTGAAATGCCCTTTCTTTGTTGGCCAAATCTGAGGATAACAGTCCAAGAGATAACTTCTCTGCTTACCATCAATCCCCACAACTGTACTAGGATATTTGTTCCATTTTAAAATAAAGAGAACTAAAGTTAATGGTGTTTTGACATCTTCACGAAACCTTTTAAAGTATATAAAGACTTTTGTTGATCAATGATGCTGGTCTCCTGGTAATGCTTACACTTTCCAAAATGGGGCTTTTAGAGATAAATGGGGGGGAAAACCGCTCATGGAATGGAACACTAGTTTGGGAAATATTTATGACCTGCTTTTTCTCTTTAAAATAGAGATTACGGGGTGCCTGGGTGGCTCAGTCAGTTCAGTGACTGCCTTCAGCTCAGGGTCCTGGGATGGAGTCCCACATGGGGCTCCCTGCTCAGCAGAGTCTGCTTCTTCCTCTCCCTCTGATCCTCCTCCCCACTTGTTCATACATATATGTACAAAAATATGTAAATGTATATGTTTAAATTAGCTGTCATCATTCAAAAATCAGATGACTAGTCCCATAGAAATCTGGATTCCTTTTTAGTTTCTTTTGAAACGTATCAGAAAATCTGGTGACGCAGAGCCCATATTATTGCATGGGGGAAAAATGACTATAGTTAAGCAGAAGCTGTTCCTTTAGCAGGAACATATGTGATGGGACATTTGTTCTCTGGTTCTCCATGGTCCCCGTCGTCCTGACTGATGTACTGATATGGAATTATGTGGGCATATGAGTCTGGGGTTGGAGATGATAGCAAGCTGGGTAGATTTCCACCTCTTTCATTACCCCTACTATGCAAACCCGTTAGAGATACTTTGTCATGATATAGGTGGAAGAGTTTCTTCTTCACATGAGGTATATTTTCTTCTCAAGCAACTAAGGATAAGTCAAACATGTGGATTGGATTTATCAGAGAATCCACTGGAAGGAGAGGGACCAAGGGAAACCCTTGCCACAATGACTGATTTCCACTGGTTTCTGTCCAGCTCTGTGGTGACAAGACTTCTCCAGGGCCAACTAGGTGATGCCTACAAACTGAAGACAAAGCCTCAACTCAAAACGGCAAATTCTAAATGTCCCCCCAACATTGCTTCTTTCCTGCAAATGGAGGCTGGGGGCCTCAAGCACTCCCCAGGGCGTAGCTGCCAACCCTACCCCACCCTGGAGCATCTCCAGAGACTTGGTAACTGTGCTCACCAGCAGCGATTTCGTGATTCACCAACACCAGATTGCCTAAGACCAGGAGGAGAAAAAAGGATCAAGCCAGAAAACCCATCTGCAATTCATTTCACACCAGACTTTAAAAACACGTCCACCTGACAAAAGTACAATCGATCATTTCATTTCATTTTTAAAAGAGTAAACATGCTCAAAATTAAATGATTTTGGGGGGCGAGAAGGAAGGATATCCAAAAAGCTCTATGTGGCTTTGTTCTTCATATTCTAATTCTTTCATGTTTCTCTGCCTGATGTCTCCTAATGTACTTTCACTAGAATCCGATTTTTGATCTTTAATCCCTTTATGTGTTTTTCTGTGCTTACTCTTGAATGCCTTTGTAGCTGCCATAATTGGGTCTCTGGCACCATTTTAATAGGGCTTAGCACAATGCAGGCTTGACAAATTTCATCTAAGTGGAAAAAAAAAAACACTATCAATATCATCTGAGACACTGACCAGAGTTTCAAATAGGCTGCAACAAACATATCAAATAGGACACAGTTAGCCTGATGAAGGCAGTCTCCATCAGGATCAGACCAGGAAGATGAGAGACACCATCTAAGGTTGCACAACATCAGCCTGTGCATCCTGGTGGTTTACAGATTCACAAGTCTGGGCTGGATGATTTTTCAAGGCCCAAGTTGGTCAGCCATCTCACAATAAATGTCAGGGTCTGGCTTCCCTGGAAATGCACACAGACGTCATTTCCTCTCTAGGTACCTGTGCCTTTGTGATTTTCGGCCAAGATGCTCAACAACCTGGCAATGTCTAAGTGACATTCTCTGACACAGCTCTGCTGGAAACTACATTGGATTTACAACTGTCCTGGCAAGAAAGGACAATGCAACTGGAGCACACGTCAACGGGAGTGGCAGCCTGGCTCAAAATAATCCCATTCCCTCTGGGAAAAGCCTTAATATCCTTAAGTGGAGTCAGTGGCCATGTTTGTGCCACCTGAGCCAGCCCTGCACACAAGCCACAGCTGATTGGTTCAGTGATGAGCACCTGACCTATCAAAATCTTCCCTGGGAGTGTCTCACAGGGGAAGCGTGGAAAAGACTCAACCATTCTCTGATGTCAAAACTGAGAGGCTCGGGAGCTTTTAGTGACCTCTTTCCCATCAAGTACAGGAAACAGGTTTGTGGAAGTGGATTTGAGGTTCTCCTGTCTTCTCAGAGTGCCGGCTGCCTTGGCCATAATCATAGGAGACATACCTGTGACCTCCCAATAGAGTCACCACTTTGCATAAGTGGATCAGAGCGGCGTTTACATCTCCCACAGTAAAACAGGGTTTCTCAGTTTGTGCTGTTGATATCTTGGGTGCTGTCATTCTTTGCTGCCGGAGGTTGTCCCGTGCGCTGTAGGAAGTTTACCAGCAACCCTGGCCTCCACCCACCAGATGCAGGAGCACCGCCCCCCGCTCCCCTTCCAGTTGTAACTATCAACAATGTCTCCTGTGGGGAAAACTGCTCTCAGCTGAGCATCACTGCGCTGAAAGAATTTTAATGCAGAAATTCAACATTAATAACCAGCAAGGTCCTCTGGTTCCGCCTATTCATGGCAACTAAGGTTTGGTACGTGGATTGAGACTATAAAAAGGCAGGTCCCAATTTAGATTCTCAGTCTTGGATATACTCTAAATTCTTGCTTGCTACAAAGATCTGGCAAGGTCCCTCACATATTTATTACCCCGTGGAGTGTTTCATCTGTTTCTCTGGTCTCTCATGACATTTATATCTCACAAAGATGTTTATGATTACAAAGAGGTAAAGGGGTCCCTTGTACTCATGACACTAGTCTTGAAACATAGTCCATCATGAGATTGTACGTGTATCACATTGAGATAGACAGACATACTATATTATTTAATATGTATATATTATATATATATATATATTTATATATATATATATATTCCACAGAAGTCATTCTGACCACCACAGGTCTGCTCTGATGTAGTAAGGATCCAAATGCTTGGCATCTAGTGGGCATATGCATTAGTATCTTTTACCCGCATCCTGTAGTATCCTTTAGCTTTTGAACAGTATCTTGATATCCTTTTAAATTTCCTCTTCCTCAATTATATGCAGAAAAATAAAAATGGTGTTCCTACTAGGGGAGTCGTAAAGGCTTTTTCCAAGAGATTCTCTTAGGGAAAGAACACAACCAGCAAATATCCTCTTTCCTAAGACTAAGAATTTCAACTAAAGAGAGGTAATGATTTCTAAGGAGTGCAGAGTCGTTCGGATCAAAGAAAGGGCATTCATTCTAGAACTAGATCCTGACGGAGGAATAGTCCTCCGGGTATCTGCCCTAGGCCCCTATCTCCAGTCTTCTGGTCAATTCTGTGAGCTACTCAATATCCCACCAACAAATGTTCTCTCTTGCCTAAGGTAATCAAAGTGAAGGTCTAGCACTTGAAACCAAGGAACCCAACTCGATACTACCAAGAAAGGCCCACTGAGGAGGTGAACGCAAAAACCAGGGGCATCTCAAGATCTATGAATTAGCGTCACAATGTAGTCATTTTTTTTCTATTAAAAATGGCAAATTCAATAACCTACATTTAATTCTGAGGTCTCTTCTCCACAGTAATTACAAGACAAACAGATCTCACACCTACAAGGGCTCTTTCTTTTCTGACAGCCGAGTACCCCCAAAATGGGGAGGCCACCAGCTTATCTCATCCCTCACCACTGATGTAGCAGACAACAGCTCATCAAATGTAAGCTGTGATAGACTCCTGAACCCCACCCTTACCAACAGACCTTGAAAGGTGCTTTTTAATCTTTAAAATGCTTTGAAAAGAAGTGGGCTGTACACGTGACCTGGGAGTTCCAAAGCTGACTGGCTCTTCCACTTTTCCATCACACCTACAAACATGATCTCGCGGTCTCCCTGTTCCAAAATATTGCCCTCAAATGTCCTCTTTTCCTCCCCACGAGATACCAGGAAGGCCATATGCCTCCTCCCACTTCTGCTGAAGTGTCAACAATGAAACGCAGAAGCCCACATGTGCTAACTAGCCCAGTCCCTCCCCCTCCACTCAGATGATAAATAGCAAGAAGGGCAGGGGAGCTTCTGGAAGCTTACCCTGGCCCCTGCAACGAAACACAGCTACTCCAAATCCTATGGAAGAGTCATTAAATGCTCCATAAAATGTACTTAGCCTTAAGCAAAAAGGTTTTATCCTCCAACAAAACAATTTAAATGGTGCCAGCAGAAAGGATCTGATGGCATAAAGTCCCTGTGTGTTTAAAGGTTCTATGAACTAGTGGTGACCTTTACCCGGCTGCTCGGTGTCCTGCCTCAAAAGACATGTGGCCCATTTTATGCCAGGCACTTTGCTGGGAAGGGAGTCCTAAAGAGCCCAGTCTTTATTTATTTATTTTTTACTAGCTCCAGGGGTGACCTCTTAGGAAGAATCTAGCCCGGGCCAGACACCATGCTCGGCGCTCTACGGCAGTCATTTCCTGGGTCACACACAGTAGTGGTCCAGAACTGGATTTCTCTTACCCCCTTTATGAAGTCATGAGTCTCACTAATTGTAAGTAACACATAGGTAGTTAGACTGGAGCCAGCATGTCTCCACTGCTTAGTGTTTTCATTGGAAGGTTCCCATCCAACGTAGCAGAAGACAAGGAGTCCAGACCACAGTCAGGACGGGGGCTCACTGGGATCTTCTCTGTGGTTCTGTCTCTGCTGAGGTCTCCAACAATAATGACAGCAATCGCAATAGTGATAATAATAATAATAATAATAATAATAATAATAATAATAGCAGCAATAGCAGCCTTAACCAACAAATCCAATTTATCTTTCAGGCCACAGGCTGGCTGATTTACAAAGCATCTTGTGTAAGCCTCAGGAGACACTCCTTCTAGGTCTTACTTACTTATTTTATTTTTGCAGATTAGAAAACTAAGGATCAGAGAAGTTGAGTGAGTCGCCCAAGGTCACACAGCCAGTACACACCGAGTTTGAAATGAACTCCGGCGCCTCGGATTCCTACATCTAAGCTATTCACTGGTACATTATAAAACACACAGGCTCTCACACGCTACTTTCTGCTTCCCATGACGGTAGACACTCACAGCACACACGTGTGGAAACGCATGCATGCTCACGACTTGCCTCCCCACTCAGCCTCTAGGATCCTGCACGTGTTTTTCTTCCACTTTCATGAGTGCGTCTCAAGCTTCCCCCACTTTGTCAGGCAGAGCACAGGCACGATCAAGGCCATCTCCTCTCCCTGGCTCCCCACCTGTGTTGGTGTGTGAGGGTGATTCCCACCTGTGTTGGTCGCTTGTTATCCTTAACAAGTAGGAACAAGGCCAGAGCAGATGCAGAGGAAACGTTCCCCTTTGCTACCTGCTTCTCTTGGACTCACCTGGATTAATTCCACGTCAAGGACCACAAGGGTGTCAAGCAGGGGATGCACTGAGTCTCAGTCAAGCAAAAGAAACAATTCTTTTGTGCTTTGGAAAAGTGCCACTGCCACAGTCTTTGATGCAAAATGGTTTTAATCTTCCCCAAGAGTAAACATCTGCTTAATGTAAAGCTTTCTGAGTCACTTTGGGCCTCCTGTAAGTGCTGCTAGAAGGCCTGCGGCTGCCGTGGGCAAGCCTAGCGAGATGGAACCGCTGTACATGGGTCTTTCGGGTCTGGACCTTGCACAAACCAGAACTGGCCCCATTTGCAGACTTGCGTGCAGCCGAAGTCGAGGCCTGGAGAGAGCGCTTCCAGGGGCAGGAATGCGGGCTTTTTCTGTTCCCAGCCACCCGGCCTTCCTCATGTGCTCTAGAGACTCACCCCCTAACCCCCCTCCCAGCCCTGGGAGGTGGGCAGTATGAAAACACCCGTCCAGCACAAAGCCAGTGCCTTTGTTTGGTAGGTTTGGGTTCATTCTTTCTCCTCAGGGCTCCTAGGGGCTGGGGCCTGAAGTTGCCCTTAGCATCAAAGAAGAAACATTCCCACCCAGTGGATGCGACTCCACAGACAGAGACGAGTTGAGGGATTGTAAATATATACTCAAAGGCTTCAAGGTGACCTGAGTGAGATCTCTGGGAGGCGAGGCTAGAATGTGGAAGCCTAATTAGTGGCACCGTCTGAAGAAAGGGGACCTGAAAAGAAGGGACTTAGCCAGCAGGGGTAGGGAGAAAGAAGCCCGGAGTGTCAGATGTTGGCAGTGTGTCCACAACATCATCCAGCAAAGATTTGCAATGAATCCCGGAGACGTGGCCTTTCCAAGTAATGGAGAAGCACGCTGCATCAAGGGGAGGCTAATTCCTCTGGCTGCATTGCGGCCTACATGAAAAATCCTTCAAAACCCCACTTCCCTGGGCACAGGGCCTGTGCTTGCTCCTCTGGTGACAAGTGCCTTCCTGGTTTTCTGATACCAGGAAGGGTGTAGCTCGGATGGGGGATGGGAGCTTTCCAAGAATTAGAAAGGGCTTCTTACATTTTCCCCACCATGTGTGTGTGCACACACACCCTTGAGACCACTTCGTTTTAGCCATACAAGAGGCAGTGGGGCCACCATTTCAAATCTTCTCCAAGACACTGCTAACTGACCACAGTTTTGCGACTGTCTGAAATATTTGGACTCTCTTCTAAGAATTCCCTGACTTCTTACTTATCCCCATCAACCTCACCCTAAACATGGGCAAAAATGTGCCGGTCTATTACGTGTAGTGCCCAGCACAGCACCATCCTACGTAGAGTGCAGCATCTAATACGTTGAGTAAGGAGAGTGTATTAGAGAGCATATAACTCAGGTGGAAGTTCCATCCATCTCTCTGTTGGTTGTATTATATTTTCATCCTATTTGGAGGAAATATTTAAGATGGCTCAACCACGGGAAGACTGCATGGTGCGTGAACAAATAAATTTTTCAGAGTGGTTGCATTTGAGGTTCCGCACGAAGTCCTTGAGATTGCTGATGAGGTGTGCGACATACAGCGAGGCGTGGTGGACACAGAACAAACAGTGGTTTTGCACCTGAGCCGCCCCAGTCACGACACAGGGACAGGTGCTTCAAGATGCAGGTGACCATCTGCCATCTAGTTACTGCTCTTTATGGGCAGCCCTATGTGTCAGGTTCCATGGGGAAGAGTCCGAAGAGTATTTAATGAAGGCTAATTATTTTCCTGGTAACACACACACACACACACACAGCATCTGTCAGGTGCTTACTGTGTGATCAGCATTTTGCATATGCCACCTCACTTAATTCTCAAAACAACCCTGTTGAGTCAAGGCCTGGGACTGAGGCTCACAGAGATCCCAAGACTTGTTGAAAGGTCACAGCATGTGACCTTGTCATGGCTGTGGATGTGGTTGTGGGACCGGGGTATGGACCTAAAGCCCATGAGTTTAACTAACATACGTTTTTCTGCACTTTCTTAGATGGCTATGCCGTAGCCGGTAATTCTCATGTGATTCAAGCTTGAGTAAATGTGGAGAGAGCAAAGAACTTAACCAAAATCACACTTTCCACCCCCGAAACATAATTAATCTGGTTTATATTTTACACACACATACACATATGGGTTTGGTTTTTGATTTTTGTTTTTTGTTTTGTTTTTGTTTTTATCTGGATCTGAAATTCTAATCATTGGGATTAAAGAAACAGGACTCAAAGGCAAAATCCTCTCATGCCCCATCCTTAAAAATCCAGATTTCTCTGGCTGTGCAGACACACGGACTGATGAACACATAACCTTCTTTTTGCTACTCTCTGGGCTCAATCACATTAATATCACGGTATTGCCTGCCGTCCTTGGCCGTTCTCCTCCTACCAAAATGCACTGAAGGGACACCTTAGCTTTTTCCTTGGAAAAATTCAGGTGCTAATTAGAGAATTATTTGTCATTATGTATCCAATTACCTGCCAGTTATTTACTCTGATGCCGCCAATACCTGGCTCCTTCAGTAGCGCCGCCATCTCTTTGCTCTCTCATGGTTTATTTGTAGAAGAAGCTGAGTTGGCTATGAATTCTTCCAAAGGTCTATCAACCCTCTCAGGGCAGATTGTGCATATCCAATGCGATGACAACAGATACATAATTTATTTTCTGGAGTGAGTTATGAAAGTTAATCAATAAGAAGTGGAAGTCTTGTAAATTATCTATCGAAGATCAGCCTATTAAATGTTCTACTTCTACAAAGCTGGTTTGAGTGGAGGTCTCAGACTGCACTATTTATTAGCCCACATGCAAGATAATGTGATTCTCAAGCGGATGAAGGCATACCTCGCTATTAAGACAGAGACAGTCAAAATAAAAATGAAATGTGTTTTGCTACAACAGCAAATCCTGCTCCCATAATTGCCAAGAAAAAAATAATAAACAAATAAACGGGAATCAGAGGGAGGCTGGGAAAGTCTCTCTCCATGAATAGAGCAGAGAGCTCAGAGGGCAGTGGGGAAGCGGGCAGGGGGAGAAGGCACAGTGGCAGGCTCTCCTGACCCATTTCGCAATAGAGCAGTGAAAGCACCACTTTGCCATGGGAAGCATCTCCAACTCCTCTAAGGCAGCCTGGCCAGGGCAAGAAGAGAGACTTTGGCATGGCCGGGACTCAGAGCAAAAAGCTCTGAGCAGGAAACAGAAAATGGATCAGAAACTGGGTGCCAGGTTTGGTGCAGAGCCCAGGAGTATGGGTCCGAGGCACCTATGCACAGTCAGGGGCCGGGCTTAGGATATGGGGCAGAGCAAGGCAGGTCAGGATGAAAAGAGAGTGAGAGGGGTGGGCTTCATTCCTTCAATCAGGGGCGGGGGTGGGGGGGGTGGTCAGGAGATGTGCTGGGGAAAGGCAGCGTGGAAGAGAGGGAGAAAAGCCCAGACCATTCCACCTGCCTACCTCTGTTCCACCGCCATCACACCGCTGCCTCTCCATTAGGGCTCAATCGATGTTGCTGACTCACTGGAAATGTTTTACCGACAATTTCTCGATCTGGAATATTATTTGGAATAAAAGCTGGGAGTGTAATGACAACAGCCACGGGTGTTTTCATTCACTGGGCTGATATCAGCCAAAGGGAGGCTCTCGTTGCTCCCGTCCATCCCGCTAGGGGTGATTTGACAGCAGTAGAATCCAAAAAATGCCTGTGGCCCTAAATGCGGAGACCTTAGAGTGCAGGGTTTTCTTCTCCTCCTCTGGGCATGGCACCGTTCAGAGCAAGCTCACTCACTTGGATGCAGGATGCCTCCGGATAGGCCCTCGCACACAGGCCGTGGTGTCACAAAGCACCCCTCTCGTTTCACTCCCGGCTCTCAGGCAGGTCCCTGGGTGCCTGGGCCAGAAAAAGGCTTTCTGTGGGGTATGCCATGGTCGTGCATGCAGGGGCCCTCAGCATGCATATAGGAAAGAGAAATTAGAGGCTCCTGCTAGGCTTTGATCACCAGCTTCGCCTCAGACAATGCAGACAGAAGTCTAGGCATGACTCTACGTCCACGGAGGCCGGCGCCAAACCCTTTCCTCCATCACTCGGGAAGGCACTGTACAACCCATCTGAGAACAGCTCTCCTGTAAGAGAACCTTTAACTCCTCTTTAATGTATTTGTATTATTTTAAAAAGCAAACCATTCATAGACTTGAGGATTGTAAGGATCTTTAACTTAAAGCTTCAGAATAAACCAGATTGTGACACTGCCCTGCTTAAAATTCTCCAGGGGCCTCTCCTCACAACTTCCTACAAATCCAAAGTCTTTACCCCGTTGGGCAGGACCCCACCTCGCCTGGCCCCTGCCGGCCTCTCCAACATCACCCCCTCTATCCTTCTCCTTTAACACAAGGCGTCAACTCCACTGGCTTCCTCTGAACCACCCCCCCACACACACACCCCCGTGCTTGCTGGCCCCTCCCCAGGGGATGCTTCTTCTTCAATTTATTCCTGTTTGGTGTCACTGCTCAGAGAGCCTCAGCTGACCACCCTTGTCTAGGAGAGGCCCTCAATTTCACTCCGTTCTCTCCATAAGGACCTCCCATCTGCTTGACTATCTCCATCCCTACTCATTAGACACCAAGTCCCACAAGGACAGGGGCTTTGACTCTGTTGAGGGCTGTATCTTCGGTGCCTAGAACTATGCCTGGCATGGAACCAATGCCCAATTGCTACTGATGGATAAATGATTAGATGAACATATTTCCTATTATAGCTAATTATAATGCATCAAGCACTATGTTGGAGCTCCAGGGTTGAGACACGCAGCCTTGGAGGGAGCTTCTTGGATCTGGCTTCTTCACCTTTCAAACCAATGAGGCATTTTGCAAATACCATATTTACCCAAGTAAACACCCCTCCCACTGAAGGGAAAATATGCTTTTTGGCCTTGACCTCGTTTTGCCTCTAGCAAAATGCCTTTGGCTGTCAGCAGCTAGAAGCCTGGGAAGAGCAGGTGGAGGGAGGTGTAAATGACCCTGAAGGTTGAAAGGAAAAGAAATTATCACCCAACAGATTGGCAAAAATTTAAAAGATTGATGATGTCCAGTTTTGGCCTGGAAGCAAGGAAACTGGTCTATCCTGCCTTCTTTGGGGGAATGACAATCGGCAAAGCGGTTTTCTGGAGGGCATTTGGCAGGACCTATTGGAATATAAAATGTGCACCCCCGGGGAACCAGCAAACTCAATTCTAGCATTTTGCCCTCAACCTATTTTCACACGTGTGCACAAACACAGATGTGCAAGGGCATTTGTTGGCAGCATCGTCGCAGGAAAAAAAAAAGAAAAGAAAAGAAAAGAAAAATGGAAGCAACCCAAAAGGGTCTAAAAGGCGTGGTGGCCAAATAAATTGTGGTAAGGCCATATGTGGAGTTTTGTGCAGCCCGTTCAGAATAGCAGGACAGGCTTCCACGCAATGAGAGGAGAAGGTGGCCAGATACGCGTTGTTAGGTGTCTACGAGCAAGCAGCAAAATAATGGGGGTGCGGGTGACCCTGTTGATCCAAACATGCATGTATACGTGTGCATGCATGGAGTGACACGGGAGGGGGGCTTCAGACCAACGCTCGGATCTGCTACCCCGGGTGCCCTCACTGTGGAGGAGGCAGGAGCGGAGGGGGGAATGCTGTAGGCAGACTCGGCGCTTTACTCTGCGTCCTCAGTTACTTCTTGAAACCACTTTAGGGAAAATCTAGCCATGACCTGACAGCTTTAAAGATAAGAAAGAGGGTTGTGGGATGTTAGCAGCTCCCGGGGGGGGGGGGGGCCGGGCACGGGATCTGGGCCTCCTTCAAAGGGAGGCTGAGGGATGGAGAAGACAGTCAACGGGCTTGGGTTCAAATCCCAGGCCTTCCTCCGCTCTCCCACTCTGTGCTCGAGATCACGCGACCTAACCTCCCTGCCTCTCGCTTCCTCATCTACGAAGCTGGGATAATAGCAGTGCCCACCTGTTCCCATTTCTGCGAGGATTCACTGAGACGATGCCTGCTAAATGCTCAGCTTACCCCCAGCACAGAGCAAATGTAAATATTAACTATTAATTTTACTATCACGTGCAGCCCGGGTGGCTCAGCGGTTTAGTGCCACCTTCAGTCCAGGGCGTGATCCTGGAGACCCGGGATCGAGTCCCACGTCGGGCTCCCTGCGTGGAGCCTGCTTCTCCCTCTGCCTGTGTCTCTGCCTCTCTCTCTATCTCTCATGAATAAATAAATAAAATCTTTAAAAAAATAATTTTACTAGCACTACGTTGTTCTCACGTTTCAGCCTTCAAATCTGCTGAGGTGAGGGAGAGGCAAAGGAGAGGAAGGAGACCGTAACACGGTAACGTCAATAATTCCACCTTCCAGAGTGGTGCACCCCCCCCCCCTCCAGTATGTTTAGCCGTGAAGGAAATGTTCTGTATTACGCTCTTCAACACAGTGAAGACAAACCACACGTGTTTGTCAAGCACCGGAAATGTCAATCGTTTACCCCAGCTTAAGCTGCAACTTAAATACATGGGGCTAGAGGCTCCCACACTGGACAGCACGTTTCTAGAGAATTCCACTTTCCCCTCAGCTAAAGGAACCCCCTTCTGTCCTGATAGTCCCTGGTGCTGGGGATGAGCACAAGTCACAGCACTTAAAATACTAGGAAACCCTAAGCATTTCACCCCACTTGTGGTAGAAGCGGGGAGTTCAGAAGGTCTCGCCAAGCAGGTCTCTTTTCAGGCCCCATTCGGAGTTTCTGACGGCTTGAGGAGGGTCTCAGCTGGTGCAGCCCTGCCTTTCATGCCATCTTTGGGACCCTTTCAAACCTCTCTCGTATTCTTAGGAGAGACAACAGGCCTCAGACAAGGCAAACATCGTCAGCAAACACAAGTAATGGAGTATTTGATGACACTGCTTGGTCTTCGCTGCGTTTTTTTTTTCATTGAGCAACACCACACACCATAAAATTTACCCATTGAAGTGTACAACTCAGTGTTTTCTAAGGCAGCCACAGAGTTTTGCAACCACCACCACTATTTAATTCCGGAACATGTTCGTTGCCCCTACAAGGAAGCCTGTACCCGTTAGCAGTCTCTCCGCACACCTCCTCCCCCAGCTTCTAGCAACCACGACTCTGCTTTCTATCTCTACAGACGTGCTTATTCTGGGATCTTTGTATAATTGGAATCATATAATATGTGGTCTTCTGTGTCTGGCTTCTGTCATTAAGAATAACATTTTCACAGTCCATCCGTGTGATAGCATGTATGAATACTTCATTCCCTTTTCTGGCTGAATGATTTCCCAGTGTATGATGAACCACTTTTTTTGCTTATCCCTTCATTAGTCAATGGACATTTAGGTTCTTGTCATCATTTGGCTTTCACGAGCAACGCTGCTATGAACACTTGTGCCCAAGTGTCTGTGTAGGGATGAGTTATCTTTAATTATCTTGGGTTTGCACCTAGGCATGGGATTGCCAGGTCAAATGGTAACTCTATATGTAAGTTTTTGAGTCATTACTAAACTATTTTCCAAAGTGGCTGCAAGATTTTGCATTCCCATCAGCAATGTAACGCACATCCCCATTTCAGCACTTCCTCGCCAACATTTGCTATGGTCTGACTTTTCATTACTGCCACTCTAGTTGATGCGATCAGTGTTTTTTGTTTGTTTGTTTTTTGTGGGTTTTTTTTTTTGTTTTTTTTTTTTGTTTTTTTTTTGTTTTTTTTTTTGTTTTATTTTGTTTTGTTTTTAGTAGATACTATTTATGTACGCCTTTGTGGTGGGAACGTTTGATTCAAGTCAAGAGGGAAAGTTTCCTTTTGTCAATTACTTTATACTCCTTATAAAAACCAAATTAATTTAAATCATAGTGTTAAATATATAGTAGTGCTTGTGCTACAAAGTACTTGCAAGTCTGAAGTTTAGGAAACTGTGGTTAAATGCAAAGTTTTGGGGGCCCCTATGGGGTCCATGCATAAAAACGAAACCGGAAGTCTTCTGCAAAAGTGAGTGGATGTGCATGAGGATGCATGTATGTGTGTGCATGTGTGCATGCACATGTGAGCGTGTGTGTATGTGCATGTATGTGCGTGCGTGTGTGCGTGCACACACACACACACGGGTGTCTATGTTTGAAAACTTCTCCTTTCATCTATTTAGCCTTTCACTCCACGCACACAGACAAGTAAGAGAGAAACCAGGAGGTTTGTTCATTGATGCAGAGATATCCAGAGACAGATCAGGAATAAGAGTGAAGTCTTCAGAACTCCTTCACCAGGGTCTTTCTGGAGCCGCATGGAAAATTTAAAAGTACCACACAGGGCAGCCCTGGTGGAACAGCAGTTTAGTGCCGCCTGCAGCCTAGGGCGGGATCCTGGAGACCTTGGATCTAGTCCCATGTCAGGCTCTCTGCATGGTGCCTGCTTCTCCCTCTGCCTGTGTCTCTGCCTCTGTCTCTCTCTCTCTCTCTCTGTGTGTCTCTATGAATAAATAAATAAATAATCTTTAAAAAAATAAATAAAAGTACCCCACAGCCATAGGTATAGGTGGGGCCACTATCACTCTTTTACTGGAGAAGGGCCACAACTTCTAGCTTTCTTTATTACTTCTATTCCACCTTACTCGTCTTTGGGATTTGGACACAAAGGGCCCTGGAGAACAGGACTCACCAAACAGCAGAGATGGGGAGCCTGAAGCAAATTTAGTGCAGATGGATCCCTGTGAGCTTTGCTATTCCCTAGCCGATGCTGACTTGTGAAAGGGAGGGGTAGCCAATCCCAGGGCTGCACACCCCCACATCTGGGGTGGGGTGATGCAACTTCTGAGACCAAGATATGGAACGTTCAGTCTCCTCCTACTTGGTCACCTGGCCCTGTTTGGGGACATGTACGAAGATTTAGGTTACACTGTATTGCAGTGTCCAGCCGACCTCCTCTGAAAGGCTTTCTCCACCCAGAAGCCACAAAGCCACAAAGCCATGGCTGTTTCTGGAGTGGAGATTTTTAAGTACATTTCCACACAGGGTGTGTTGACAATCAAGTGGAAGTTAGAAACCCTTCCACTGCAAGACCATATGCTCACAGTTTGACATACACTTTGAGGGGAAATTTCCAAGCACCCCAATTAAGAATCCATGCCCGCGAATCACTCTGCAGGAGTCCCTCTTCCTTTATCAGCTCCAGAGAGTGGCTTCAAAGTCACTGGTGAGGGTCACGATGGGCTTTTTCCTGGGGTTGGAAACTTCTCAGCAGCAGTTAGGAAACACAGCTGCTGACAGCTAAAAGTTCTCTGCCTGGGCCTCCAGATCAAGTAACAGAATCTGTGTTTCCATGGCACTCCCAGAAACAGGTGGCTCCTTAACTCTGGAAAAGCACATTCCCCTGCCCCCCAGTAAATCAGCTGCTCTCTGCAGACATATGTATTTCAGGCATGGACAAGTGCAGTGTCAGGTGTCTCCAAGACAAACCCAGGAAGCTCAGAAGAGAGGAGCAGATGCAAGAAGGATCTCAAGACGGTGTGAGATGCGAGCTCCAGGGCAGAGCACCGCGATCTTCCTTAACATGACTAACTCTTCCTTCCTTCCTACATTATTTCCTTCATGGTACTTTTACTAAAATGATAATTCATCAACTCACATGTGTTGTAGCTGATCTGCTCTTGTTTTTTTGTCTCTTGCTCCCACTTGAGATCATAAATGCCACTGAGGGAGGAATCACGCCTGACTCCTTGAGCATCGTTCCATTAATGCCTACTATTGCATCTTGCATATAGTAGATGCTCAATAAATGTCTGAAGAATGATCCAAGGAGTGAACCAACCAGTCAGGCATAATAATCTTTTCTGCCTCCCTCAAACACACAAACCTTTCCTTCTATCTTACACATGAGTAAACTGAGGCACAGAGAGGTAAAATGATCTATTCAAGATCAAATTTAATAGGAGGTATAAGGCTGATTCTGGAATTCAGGTCTATCTGAATCCAAATTCCCAGGTTGCTCCCGTTGTCACAAATGACAAAAGGGAGACATCTAGCCCCCAGGGGCCTCCCTTACTTCTGCTAAAATAAAATAAAAGTAAAATCAGCCAGCCCTAAGACAGAACTGTCCTGTGATGGAAAATCCAGTCCATGAGCACATGGCTCACCAGATGTTGCTCACAGCTTTGGTATGGCAAGACTTAATAAAGCACCCAACACTGATCCCCCATGCTCAAGCAGGTTTGCTTGTAGCCCTTGGACACATTTTTGGGTCATTAACAATTAAACACACATGCTGCACTTCCCTGAAGCAACAGAAGTTACCAGACCCTCGACACAGACACACTTCTAGGATCCCCAGTTTCTTCTCACTCTCCATAATCATTGCAATTTTCTGGTCCAACCTGCCCCCTAGAAACTGTCCTTCTTTCGTGGGAAGAATTCTCTAGTTGATAAAAGTTTCAAGAAATGGTGGCCTAAGGAATGGACATTTATTAGCCAACCATGCATACCTTGGTGTTGGCAATTTCCACGGATGGCACATAGCTCTCCTCCCTATTTCCCGTCTTGTCCCACTAAAGACTAGTGAGTCCATTTTCCATCTAGCTCCTGGAGGAATCTTTTACAAATATAAAATTGGGTCATGGTGTTCCTTTACTTGAAGCTTTCCAATGGCCCTTCATCTGTCTTAGCCTGAAATCTAAACTCCCTGCAAAGTCCTAGAAGACGGAACGTGATCTGGTTGCTGACCACATGGATGACTTCATGTCCTACCTCTTCCCCCGTCATCCACTAAGTCTCAGTCATACTGACCATCTTTGTCAGTCCCAAATGTGCCCTTTGGGCTTCCCTCTGTCCCCTTTGCCTGAACTCTTTTCACTCCCACCAGGACATCACACAGCTGGCTCCTACTTGTCAATCATATTAGAGCTCAACTGCACACCTTCCGTCCTTCAACACTCCAAAATAACCTTCTCAGTTACTATCACATGACTTCTTTTATTTTCTTCATAGTACGTAACGCCATCAGATGTTCTGCTTGTTGCCTGTTTTCCCCTATTAAAAATCTGAATGGTCTTATTCACCCCTGCAGATTTATTGCCCGGCACACACTGAACGCTCAGTAAATATTTACTAAATTCATGAATACATATGGAAACCAATCTAGAGACGCTGGAATTTCCAAACTAACCCCCCTCCTTGGCCTCCGAAATGCAGGTGGCCTGTTGTCATCATCACCCTCATTTTAATTGTGAGGGCCAGATATGAAGATGGAAAGGAAAGCACAATAACTGGTAAGCTACTGATAAAAACAAAAGAAAACAAAAAAGTCTTTTCCATTTTCTATGCACACTCTGAGAAGGGCTGGCTGGCTCCCCTCATCCTAATGCCATGGGTAAGCCCGTGCCAGAACTTCTTTCTCCAATCTATAAGGGGAAAATGTTCTACTTTTAGGACTTAAGAGAATTAGGAAAAGGATTTAGTTTTTAAGAGAGAAAGAGAAGTCCTTTAAATTGAAAACTCATCTTGGGCCCTAGACATGCATTTGGGTTGCAAGAGAAAAACTCAGGCAGGAGTGATGAGAGCTGACAAGACAAGTCTGGTCTGTCTCCCAGTCTTGGCTCCTGAGAAGGCTGCCCGGAAGACAGCTTGATCTCTTGAGCAGCTTGGTTTTTAGTCCTAAAAGGGGCATAAGCTTTGGTGAGATCGCTACTGGGCAGTTGTGTGTTCCAGGGGTCACACATGCACTCACACCTCCATGATGGATGGAGTTCCTCTTTTCCTCACAGGGAAGCATATCTTTCAGAACCTCCACTTCACAGAACTTAGGAGAACACTGAGAGCAGAAGCCACCCACCTGGATGGTTGGAGCCAGCCAACCTCTGCCTCTCTCTTCTTTTAATCCTCTAACCCCTGGTGATCCATGGTTGGTTTCCCTCCTTCATCCTCATCTTCCCCTTTCCATTGGACTTAAAAGCTCTAATTTTCCAATGCCCCATTTACTTAAGATATTAGCTACGTATTTTATTGTAAGCTATCACCTTGCTCTTTATGTTCTGAACAAAAAGGATATTTATTAGTTGAAAAATAATTGATTCTATCTTTAAAAGCTTTTTAATAGAAAAAATGCTGGCTGCAAGTGATGTAAATTTTTCTGTATAGGTTGAGAGTATGGGAATTTTTGTGGAAGAAAATATACACGCGGGAAAGAGGTAAGATGTGTAGAGTGATCTGAAGTGGTTACTTCTGGGTGGTGGATTAATATTTGTGTGTTTGTGTGGGTGGAACACACATGGGCATGTATTTGTTTGTGCTTTTCTGATTACCAACATTTATTTTGCACTTATCTTGCACTAATTTTATAATCAGAAAAACAGGCAACAATTATTTTCAATGGATTTTCTGTTGGAAAGGAGCCCAAGAAGGAAGCCATAAGCTTCATCAAAGACCAAACAGATTGACTGCTTGCTGACACTGGCACCAAGGTATGACACCCTTCCTGCAGGTGGACAACTCCGTGTGAAATGCCCTAGCTGGGCTGGACTTTGGCCATGGTGGGGTCCACCAGAGGCTATCATAAACAAACCTTCTTCAGACTCATCTCTTGGGATGGGTTCTGGCTCAATGGCAAGCCTCACCTGACCTCTTTCCCAGGACTGCTCAATGATACTTCACATGGTCTCCAAGCACATGGGGGTCTGGGGCACAGTCCACTAATTCAAAGTAGACATGTACCCCAGGCTGGGTCCATCAGATTATTTGCTGGAAATTTGGAACTTGAATGGAGACACGATGGCTAGTGGTTTTTGTAGCTGAGTCACTGTGGTTTCTGAAACTTGGCAAGATTAGCACTTTGAGCCAGATAATTCTGGAGAATTCTGAATGATTCTGGTTGTCCTATGGATTGCACGGTGTTAATAGCAACCACTCTCTGATTGTGACAGCTAAAAATGTCCCTATAGGGCAAAAATCATCCCTGGCTGAGAACCACTCACCCGAAGAGAATGTCCACAAATTCTGCCCACTGAGGTCCTTCAGCCTGCCCTACTTCCTGTACTTCCTTTTCCTTCATTTTCTTTTGTTTTCCCCCTTAAAATTCAAGAGTCTCTGTGCATTCAATTGCTTACGCGTTACATCTCCAAACCTATAAAAATGTAGACACCTCCCCCCACTATATTTTTGTTAAACTAGGCAGAATTCATTCAAAACTCATCTTTGGTTTCTTGATATTCAAAATGACCTGTCCTCTCACAACCCATGGAAAGCCAAACGGCTCTTAATTGAACTCCTCTCTGATATCAGAGCAGATCTGAACACGAAGGCACGAATGCAGCAGGCACTTCTGGGCCACACGGGACGCTGAAATATTCCACGATGCGTCAGCCCCAAGACCCCTTACAGAGTGAAGCAAGGTGGAAGAGGAACATTCACCTAGCCAGGGAGGCCTGATTGTGATTGGGTGTTTAGAACTCAGGCCAGCGTGTGAGGAGGTTGGAAAGCCAGGAAGCAGAGATGCCATCAGACACACGCCTGGCCCATCCCTGGGATGGAACTGTACAAAGTGCTCCTTAGGGAGGCTCCGGGTAGCCAGAACCAAGCACTAAAGAAAACAGCCATGCAGACAGCACTGCACACCCAAAGCCCCAACTGTTGGAACAGATCAGAATTCCATATGATCCGCGTTACCCCCAGCAACGGAGGGCGGCTCATCCATCCCCAGGCTGCCCCATCAGCGTGCAGCAAGGGGGGCCCTGGTCCCTTACAGCGCAGCCGGGGACAGGCCGCTGATGCCCGGCCCTGCACGGCGGGTGAACGCATCCAGCATCTGCTCGGCCCCGCACAAATCTTCAGGCCCTCAGGCAGGCGCAGCGCCGAGTCCCTCAGCTGAGTCACAGTGGGAACCACCTGCCAAAACGCCAGGTGTGCAGCAAGCCCTAGCTCGTTCGGGTCCTCGAGCCCCCAGCTAAATTCCCAGGAAAGGCCAACGCAGGGTGGCCCGCACGGCCCGCGTCTACAAGGTCACAGGACCCGCCTTGTGTAGACGGTCACTGGACGGTCCACACCAATTTCACATTTTCTGTCAAAACCTCCCAGATAGCAGGCACCTCGGTGTTTACACCTCTCAGCAGAACAAATGCGGAGCCGTTGAAGGGAGAAATAACACACCCGCCGCAGCAACACTGGAAGACATCGCTTGCAAGCTGTCCGCAGCCCCTGGAGGAACTGACATGCTTGACAGAGAATGTGTGTTGGTAACGTCGCTTGATTTGTGTTTAAAGGGAAAACAGAAAGTGCATTTCCAGGAGGTTTAGACATTGATAACCAAAGAGAAGGTCTTGTCAACAAAGCCCCAAGGACCATGTCCCAGCAGTCCCGTCCTCGCGCTTCTCACCGGCCCACCTCCCGCTTGATCTCCCGGAGGACTCGGGCTTCCAGGGGAACGAGACCTGCTGCCAGAGGGCTGCAAGCCACAGAGAGGACAGCTGATCAGAAATGACAGCGGCACAAACCCCTGTTAGCCTCCGCTGCGAGCAGGATGTGCAGGGAAGAGACAAGGCTGTTGCCCATGGAGGCCGAGCGGAGGCCCCAGAGCCTCCCTGGGAGCATCCCCAGGCCGCCCGGGCCCAGCCCTGGGAGCTGGGAGGGTGGAGGGGGAGTTTACTCTGCTGGGCTTCAGTCTCCTTGAAAAGAAGGCTTTCCTGGATGCTTTATTTATTTATTTTTTTAAAGATTATTTATTTATTTATTCATAGAGACACAGAGAGAGAGAGGCAGAGACACAGGCAGAGGGAGAAGCAGGCTCCATGCAGGGAGCCCGATGCGGGACTCGATCCAGAGTGTCCAGGATCACACCTTAGGCTGCAGGCGGCGCTAAACCGCTGCGCCACTGGGGCTGCCCTCCTGGATGCTTTAGAGCAGCAGAAACACCCTGTGGAAAATATCCGATGCAGTGACCGGCGGCAGTAGCAACAGCAGAAATAATAGGAATGTAGTTATAATATAGTAAATATAAAAATATTGCTATTAACTATATTATATAGTATCATATAATCATATGTATTATAGTTACATATATGATAATCATACATTATATATAATTCTATGATACATAATATTACATATAATTGCGTTTTATTTAATGAATCGTATAATTGTATGTAATAGTATATAATAATTATAAAGCATATAATTGCATCTGATAAGTGTATATAATACCTATTTTATATGTGTATTATGTGTAATACATACTATTATACACACATAATATATGTTACATAATATTGTCTAATCCTTATTATGTTGTTATTATATTATTTCTATTCTTTTTTATTTTTATTTTTTAATATTTATTTATTTATTTATTCATGAGAGACACAGAGAGGAAGAGAGAGGCAGAGACACAGGCAGAGGGAGAAGCAGGCGCCACACAGGGAGCCGACGTGGGACTCGATCCCAGGTCTCTAGGATCATGCCCTGGGCTGAAGGCAGACGCTAAACCGCTGAGCCACCCAGGGATCCCCTATTCTTTTTTTTAAAGTATTTATTTATCTATTTTGAGAGAGAGCACAAGAGAGTGAGGTTGAGCGGGGGCAGGATCTGAAGCAGGCTGGAGTCAGATGTGGGGCTCCATCCCACGACCCTGGGATCACGACTTGAGCTGAAATCAAGAGTCAGACGCTTAATGGACCGAGCCTCCCGGGCGCCCCTTATTATTTCTGTTCTCATTGAGCCTTACTACATACCAAGTACCATTATAGGTACCTTACAAATACTAACACATCTGATCCTCAAAATCAACTCTGATAATGGTCCCTATGCAATGAAGGATACCAAAGCATGGATTTAGGTGCTTTTAATATGTTCATTTTACAGATGAGAAACCTGCAGTACAAAACAATTGAGGAATTTCCCTCAGGAGGCAAAGCTGAGATTCTAATGCAGCAGACTAACTCAAGAGCTCACACTCTTACCCAATACATAACATACATATATGTGTTCATATATGCATCATATATATATGTTATATAATTATATGCCATATATATATAACATATATTATTATATATATATATATATATATATATATATATCTGGCAACACTCAATACTGCCTCTATTATATAGTTAGTTCTAGTGATGTTTGGAAATAAACTTGTAGCGTTGCAGTTGCGCTTGGACATAAACCTACTAATATGTTAACCGAGTACTTTGCACGTGCCGGGCACTGTGCTGTGAACTTTACATGCTTTGGTACCTCTAACTACCACCCAACAGGGTTACTGCTGCCCAGAAAGGGGAGCAGCCTTGTCCGAGGTCACAGGGGTGGAGGCAGGAGCTGAGCCAGGTGGTCCGCTCCAGGGCCCACACCCCCACATCGTCCCTGTAGCCTGCTCCCCACCCCCACCCCCAAATACAGCGATTCACTTAGACACTGTAGGTGAAATGCCTTACACACCGCCTGGTACCTCGTAAATGCCTGAAAATAAGCAGCTGCTGTTGTTTTTATTATAACTAAATGTGAAAAGCCCAGTAGGCATTTTCTTCCAAGAAAATGACGGAAGTATGAATTTATGACACCGTCTGCTCAGAGGGCAGATCCTTCGCCCCTTTTAAACCTCGACAAAGCCCCTGTGTTGTCGGGCAACACCAGTTCCAAAATCCAGCTGCTCACGGAAAACCCGGGGCTGCTGGTAAACATAAGGCTCACCAGGCCCTGCCCTCTGATGCACAGTCCGGGGCCCGGGGTGGACGGTACACCGCTGACCAGCCTGCCCGCACGCTGACCGTAGCAGGCCTGGAGAACACACCGGTAAAGGCGGTCCTGGAAGTGACTGGGAGCCGTGTTCTTCCCCGAAGGCTCCCAGCAAGCTGCCCGGTGCCAGTCGGCAGTCTTGCACTCACACTCCTCCCTGCCACCGGGTGCTGACAGATGGGAGCTATTCTTATTATTTAACATTTATTAAGCGCCCACAGTGTGCTAAGAGCTGCATGGAACAGGGGTGTGGGTGGTCCCAAAGAGTGTGTCCCCAGAAGGGTATGGCCACATGGAGGGGAGGGGATGGGCCTCTCTTCCCCTCTTCAAAGTCCACTTCTCTCAGCCAGCTCCACTTCCAGCCCCAGAAGTCCTACTGGAGCCAGAGGACAAAGATTTGGACAAGAATTCAGTACGAGGGAGGCCTTTTTCATGCTGCTTTGTGTGTGACCAGCAGCCCCAGCTTCCCAGGCCATTGACTTGGGGAATGAGAAGGGCTGGGAGTTTGATACAACCCAAGGCCATGGGCTGTGCCTGGCCGCATTCCCTGGTCAAACACAGGATGGTATTGTTTCTCTCTCTTGCTTGCTCACTCTCTCTCCTCCACAGCCTTCCCCAATGGCACCCTACTCTAACCAGCTGCACCAAAATGCATGTCCCTGGTTGTTGAGAATCTGCACTGAGAGGGAACAGAGAGATACAAATGTGCCTCCTCACCCCCAAACCTAGAGCATCTTCATATGAAAAAGAAAGTGCAGCCACCCAGGATATCATGAGAAAAACCATGGCGGCAAGCAATGTTGGCCATCCATAATGAAGTGCCCACAGAGAGCAGAGGCTGTTCTCCATGCTTTGCAAGTGTCATCTCATCACATTTTCAGGACTCCCTCCTGGAGTAAGTGAGACTGTCCCCCACTGTCAAGTTGAGACAATGGGAGCTCAGAAAGGGAAACCCCACCTCACACAGAGGCCAAGATGCCTGCTCAGATTGGTCTGAGTGGGGCACCCAGACCTTGGCATTATGTCATGCTGCCTGAATAGCATTATGTTTGTACTGCAAAGGCCTCGGGTGTGGTCCTTTTTTTTTTTTTTAATTTATTTTTTATTGGTGTTCAATTTACTAACATACAGAATAACCCCCAGTGCCCGTCACCCATTCACTCCCACCCCCCGCCCTCCTCCCCTTCTACCACCCCTAGTTCGTTTCCCAGAGTTAGCAGTCTTTACGTTCTGTCTCCCTTTCTGATATTTCCCACACATTTCTTCTCCCTTTTTGCACACTTTTATTTCTGACTTTGACTTTGGGAGGTAGAGAATATGGCATATTACTCCTTTATAGATGAGCAAGGGGAGACTGAGAGAGGTCCAGCAACTTGCCCCAAGTCACCAGGAGAAGGTCATGGCCAGGTTCAGGTTCCCCTGGTCTAAATCCGACACTTTAAACTCTCTGATCTAAACCCCCTCATGGGGGATCCCTGGGTGGCGCAGCTGTGTGGCGCCTGCCTTTGGCCCAGGGCGCGATCCTGGAGACCCGGGATCGAATCCCACGTCGGGCTCCCGGTGCATGGAGCCTGCTTCTCCCTCTGCCTGTGTCTCTGCCTCTCTCTCTCTCTCTCTCTCTATCATAAATAAATAAAAATTAAAAAAATAAAATAAAAAAATAAACCCCCTCATGAAATAAGAAGAAATAGCTCTACAGAGAGCACTCTATGAGAACACCCTGGAATGCATGAGCTGACTGCCTCTCCCAAATGCTCCCCACCTCTAGGAGCCAGGGCAGATTAGAAAGTGGAAGGAACAGTAACAGCTGAGGGAGGCCACCCTCTTCCCCCAGCATGACATGCTGAACTCACTGCATTACTCGGAGCCACACACAAGGTAGGATAGGACAGGACTGGCCACGGCTTCAGAGACACAATTCTTGCTGTCACCCTTCTTCCTCAGAAAACCAAAAAACAAAAAACAAAAAAAAAAAAAAACAAGCAAACAAAAAACTCTACCCTTTGTCTCCTGGAACACACCAGAAACCTTGTCCTTTGGGAAGGATGAAAAACTATCCATAGAGAGCCATCTTCCTGGGACTGTAGGAAAATCCATCTTGACCGCGTAAGCTACTAACAGTGGTAAAGACCTACTCCTACTCCAGGGCCGAATGGGGTTGAGACTCTACTGAGTTCTAACTTTAAGCAGTTGTGATTAACTTCTGATTCTCCTGCCATTAGTGTTGTCATGTATGCTACTTCTGAGGACAGAGACTGGGTCTTATTTTTTTTTTAAGATTTATTTATTTATTTATTTATTTATTTATGAATGATAGACATAGAGAGAGAAAGAGAGGCAGAGACACAGGAGGAGGGAGAAGCAAGCTCCATGCAGGAGCCATACACAAGGAGGATGGAGTCCCGACGTGGGACTTCATCCCGGGACTCCAGGATCACATCCTGGGCCAAAGGCAGGCGCCAAACTGCTGAGCCACCCAGGGATTCCCATGAGACTGGGTCTTAGACTTGGGTCTTATAACCCAAAGGGCTCAAGCTAGGAACCGGGCATTTGCAGGAGCTGCCGACAAGAAAAGACCTGAGGAGTACTGAGTTCAATATTTCTGGACACCTCTTAAGGTTCAGCAGTTAATCAAGTGGACACACGGGCTGGTTGCATGCTGGTGGGATGCATGTGTGATGGAACTATCTTTAGACGTGAGAGAAACATAAATAGGGGTGAGTATCTCTGTCATAAATCAGCCGGGGAAAACACTTACCCAAAACAACCTTTAAAAGACAGGGAGGGGGCTCCGCTTCCCCATCAAAGGCTCAGATTGCTGAACACCAAAGCAGCAAAGTGGAGTGTGAAATCCACAAGTTTCTCCAGCTCTGCTTGTCCCATGCCAACGTATTATAAAAAGCAGACTTGCTGATATAGCATGCCTTTAAAATGATCAAAATGACAGATGGTTGCTGCAGAAACACATCCTTTTTATAGGACTGATATTAATCAGAAGAGATTGACAGTGTCCCTTTAATCTTTTAATTAAAAAAAAAAGTGCATTTCTAGAATACAGTACAGGGCAAGTCGCTAGCATCTCCGAAGTTCTTTGGAACGACGGACCATCCACATTATTTCAAACTTAACTGGAAGGCTTTGGTTTTCCTTTCTTTATATATTTATTCGTGTATGTATTGCTAATAGAAGAGAAATGATGTTGTTGCCTGAGAAGCCCAATCTTGGCTTCAGTTATGCTGTCACTAAATGTCCTTAGCAGACTGTCTTGACTTCCCTAGACCATGCCTGGTGTCCTCACCTGGAAAATAGTGGGAATGCTCCAAACAGACCATTTTGTTGTGGGAGACAGTACTGTGATTAATTTGGGTGGGCTAACACCGAATAAAATTGCCATATCCTACTTCGATATGTCTGATCATTAATGGAGAAGCAAGGTGCTTTGGATGACAGCTAACTGCCTGGTGAGTAGGATCACTGGCATCAGGCAAAGAGGATAATTAAGATCAGGATCCCACACTTCCTTCCCTGGAGAGGGTGTGTGCAGGGTTCAGAGGAGAAAACACATGCCTGGATTTCTGTAATAGCTTCAGCTAGGATTGCTGACCATGAGAACCCGGTATTTTCCTGTCCAGCACCCCATGTTGAGAACAGAACTCATTTTTTTTCCCATCTATCCACAGCCCCTTACAGCTCAGTCTGGGAGGACTACAGCCCCTTGCAGCTCCAACGTGAGCAGTGAGTCCAGATGATTGCTTTGGGGGTGGGCACAGTTTACAAGATAAGATGAGGAGACTGCTATGTGGAACTTTTGCGGAAGAGACTTGTGAAGATGGGTTGGGATCCAAGCCTGGAGTTGCTTGGGCACCATTTTTGCCACCACTTGGATGTGGTGTGCTTGTGAACAAAGACCAGGAAAAGACAACCACTGTGGGGTTGTGGAGACACATGACTGGGTTTGTTGGAGCCTCTGAATTCAACTGTGCCTGAAGCTGGATTGTCTTCTTTTTCCCCTATAGCCAATACAAATTGGATTTTTGTTGCTTATGAATAAAAGAGTCCTGAATAAAGATTCATCATGCCTCTCTCTCTCTCTCTCTCTTTGCTCTTTCTCTTTCCCTCAAATAATGCAGAATAAACATCTACCCTACTATATGTATGGTAGGTAGGTAGGTAGGTAGATAGATAGTATCAGATCTTTCCTACGTATTAGGATGTAAGCTTCATGTTGAAAGGGGTCTTGTGTGTCTTCTATCCTGCCTCATCACCATCTCCTACTTCACAGCCTGACGTACAGTAGGTGCTCAGTAAATAATTGCTGAATGAGGAAATGAATCACATTTAAAGCTCACAACCCACCTTGCAAGACAGGTATTCCTGCTTTCATTTTGTAGCTGAGCAAACAGCCTTGGAGAGGTTAATTGACAAGCCCAAGGCCACACGCTTAGTAAATGCCAGGGCCAATATATCAACCCGGACCCATTTGACTCCAAATTCTCCTCGCCACCTCCCTGACTCTTTAATTTAGTCTGCTGTTGACACGGCCTCTTTGGCAGTAGAGAAAAGTCACTTAGTGACTAAGATGGAGTTGCCTCAAAGTAAATGACACCACTAGCATTTATAGCAGGTGTACGTTCTGATGTCTTTCCTGATCAGCAGATACTCCAAACATATTGATAACATCGCAGGGCAGCGATATCAGCCACAGACCAAAACAAGTTTACGTCTTTTAGGTTTATCCAAAAGTGTATCTAAATGACCTGCGAGTTCTTTACATGTTCCCCTACCTTCCTGTGGGGATGGTTACTCTTGGGCCACTGTCAGAAGCAGCACTTTGGCAGTTCCTGGCATCACTGCAAACGTGTATGCAGATCTGTCATGAACTACGTCACCACATTCAACGGTGCCGATCCCTGCTTGGAAATCCAGAGTACAGGGGTTTGCTTATACCATCCTCATCCCTATGAGGGGGGGCACCAATCAGCCTTTCTCTGCCACCGTCTACTCTGTGATGTTGAGTTAGAAAACATACAGAAAAGATGGCAAAGAGTGCTCAGGACTCAAATCCAGGAAAGCGGATACTCACCTGCTGGATTCACAGAAGAGTGTTTCAGAGCCCATTCGCAAGTGGAGCACTCAGAAATGTTCATTTCTGAGATCCTTGCAGCTCCTTTTGACCTATATCTTTTGACTTTTGAGTCCTATGCTTAAAGGATGTCAAATTCCACAGTGTCAATGGGATGGGGAAGATACTGAAGCTCTATCTCGACACATCACCCCAACACCACGAATTCTGCAAGGTGCTCTGCTCTGCTAGGAAGAGCTTTCTCCTTTGCTTACCCAGTTGATGCCTGCTGGTGCTTTACAGCTCAACTCAAATGCCACCTTACCCTTTTAACCGCCCTCTTCCCTACTCAAAGAGACCTCCACCTACCCCGTGTCTCATGTGTTTTCCTATGAATTCCCATGGATGCACCTCAACAGTAGGCTGGTGAAGAGGGAAGGCTCTGGCCCAACATACCTGATCCAAATCTCAGTCTGTCACTGACATTCCTGTGACCTTGGACAAGTTACCTTACTGGAGTGTCAGTTTCAGGTTCTTTGTATGCAAAAGAGGCATCATAATGCACGACTGTGATTCTTTATCTGAGACCTTTGGGGTCATCTGTATTTTGAAATTCAAATTTTTATGGGGGATGGGGTGGGGAATTGTCTTTTTCAGAAAGGTAGTTCAGTGGAAACACTGATTATGTAACACCCTCAGTAGGGTCTGGGACAACACTCTGAAATCAAACACATAAATGTCCCTGTAGCAAAATATATGAATATTCACACCAAGTGGGATATAGAAAGTCTATAAATAGGCACACATCATTTCAGGTCAAGTTTGCTTCCCAAATGAGTTTTGGTGCCAAACTCCCCCTCCTAAAAACCCTGATTTACAGAGCTTTTTGGAATTTAAAATTACAGATAAGGGATGGTAGGCCAATAGTACCACATGTTAAGGTTTTGTAATAACAAATCGAGGCAATATACCTAAGTGTTTAGCACAGCACCTGGCTGAGAGCAAATACTCAATAATTATTCCCTGTCATTCTTTTCTAATGCTTTCCTTGCAGTGTCAGCTTTGTGTTTATCTAGTGTTCTCGATTTCATGGGCTGTGAACCTACAGGTCTGTGGCTGTAACTATCACTTTAGTGTCCTGGGTATCCAGAGCAGTGCCTGATATAAAACATGTTAGGAGTGAAGGAATCACTAAATTAACACATTCGTGCTGTTTATACTGTCTTCCATGTAGGAAAAATAGTCTTTTGATCCATTATCTGTAATACCTAGATGGGATGGGGAGTACCTGCCCTAGTGTGGAGAATGATCCGGCCACATATGGTCAAAGGGCAGAACTTTTGGCAGATAGCTACAGCGAGGAGTGCACATCTGAACTCACAACCCAGAGCCAAGGGCTCATTAGACCTAAATGCTAACCAAACAGACTAATCACTTACTAAGCCACTGTTCTCTGATGTCGTTTAGTCTTGTGCAGCCATGGTCTATGGCTTGGCTAAGTCATCTTGGCAACTTTTGGATTCAAGACCGATTGACAACTGACTTGTCAGACCTTCTTTGTTCTCAGATCATACAGCTCATCGATCATTCAAGGTATTGTCGAACATTTAAAGTACATAAAGAGGTTCGATAGGGACATACATTATTCCCTTTTATCCAAAGATTCTGAGATTGAGATCCATACCAAAGGAAAGGATTGATGTTTATACAATGCACTTGGTAATACTACTCTTTTCCTCTTCTGCTTCTAACTACCCATGAAACTGTCCCAACTGTTCAGCTCAATCCCACATGGCCATTCTGGAATTCTCTGCATGGATGGAAGGAGAAACGATCTACCTTGCTAAACATTCAACAAGTTTAGACATGAGATTGGGGGGGTGGGGGTGGTTAGGAAATCCAAGAGGGTAACAATTCTGGCTCTCCCGAGGGATGGCAGGTGGGGCTCATTGTAACTATTGGATCCACTCTTGGAACAAAAGACCTTGTTGAATAACAAGCCCTAGAATTAGTGGAAAACAGCTCCACTCTCTGTTTTTGCCAGACCAAGATGATGCTCTCTCAAAGCCTGTGATGATGTCTGGTCAATTATTTTTTTCTTCAACTGAGTAGAGCAAAACAGGGCAAGGCTACTATGAATAAGAAAAGTGGCACTTGAAAGAATTATGAAACAGAAGTTCTTCTGCCACAGAATTGTTGGCTCTTGAGGTTGGAAAGATCTTGGGAGGAATCTCAAACTCTGATCCAACAACCCTGTCAAGTGGTCACTACAACTCTGTTTGCATATCTCCAGTCACAGTGAACTAACTACCGATGATGGAGTATGCACACTATTTTGGATCACTTTAATGTCTTGCTGATGACATTATTAAGGTGTGGGTGGCACCTTACTTCCCTATGGGAAAGCTCCTGCAATTCTTGAAGAGTTGGTAAAAAAACAAAAACAAAAACACAAGGTCAAGGAATTGGTAAGCAAGCTGATACAGCCTGCTGGGATGCAGGACAGCTGGTGTCAGAAGCCTCAGCTGGAAGGTGAGAGAGTGTGTGTGTGTGTGTGTGTGTGTGTGTGTGTGTGTTACAATTTTTCTCTCTTTGAGCTGCTTTTCCTCCCCTGCAAATGTTACTGCAATGGAGTGATTTAAGTTTCTTGACGCCAATGGGTAAATAACAGGCTCTCTCAGCAAACCAGAAATGAAGCTAGTCTCTTTCTAGCCATAGCATTTCAGTGTGTTCCAGGGGATTGGGAGAGGAAGGAGATGAATATGTCACAGCAGCTGGTCTAGAGGCTCCCCGCTGCACTGCTCTCCTGACTTATGGGTAACTAGTTACCAGAAGTGTCACTTGGGAAAACAAAGTATGATAGGGCTAAGATCTGCAAGTAAAATCACTTGTCCCTTCCAAAAATAACTGGGTATGTTTCTCAAAACACTCTGCAAAGGAGGAAGAAATAGGGCCTCCCCAATTTCTCTGCTGGCCTGCGCGTCTCCTCATCTATCATTGGGGTAATACGTCCAGAGTGGCATTTCGTAATGACAGCAACATTCCAGCAAATCGATAGTTATTTAATTCCCAACAAGCTCTGAAGTCCATTAAGCCTGATTACATTCACCCATTTCAGTGGGTGCCACTATTTTTCCTACACCGGCACTTAATCTATAACAGGAACTTATGAGAACTTTCAAAAGCAATTTCAGCATCAATCAGCATAGAGTGAAGGGCACGATTTGCTTGTAATTATTTATCGGACAGGGCAGCAGAGGGTCTGACAAAACTCCAACAGCTGACCTTCACCCCAAGTTTCCAATAGAAGCCAAAGGCCTTCCAGTTTGCCATGGACTCCTGCTTCAGGCCCCATGTGTGCTCCACGGACCTGCTTATGCCAGGGAAGACGGAATAATTTCCATGTTGTGAAGGACCATTCTCCAGATGGTCCACTCATTTCTCACATATAATACAGGAGTTTCCAAACTGAGCAGAGGCCATAAATCTAGGATGATAGAATGTTCTGTTAGTACTTAGAATCATCCCTGCATGTCTCAAATCACTGAAGTTCTTAAAGTTCACAAGAACCATCCAGAAAAGGGGGGAAAATGTATTTGACCAGAACCCTCCCCAGAAATTTTAATTAGGGTATTGCAGGATTTTGAAATCTATCCAGAAGTGCAAGGGACAAGAATGAAGGTGAAAAGGTGCAGGAAACACAAAAGACATTTTGTTTTCCTTGCCGGTAAAAACGCGATACAGGATTCATTACAAAGGGATGGCTGTTCTCAAACAAATAACCAACAAACAACAATCACCTAACCATCTGGGTTCCCCACGATGTACAGACTCTGTCATTTACTCGATGTTAGCTTTCCACAGAGAACTTCAGACATACACCCACCCAGAAGCCAACGCTTGTTTAAAAAGACAAACTTATGGTAAGGGGGAAAAAATATCCCAAGTACCTTATTGGTTAGATGGTTCTCCCCGCACAGAATTAATAGCCTTAAAAGTAAAACCAACACACATTTCAATCCTCCACTTTCTTGCCATCATTAAGATGTAAGCAGCTGGTAAGGGATTCCTAGAATAATCGCTCAACTTCATAAATTAACCATCAACAGAGTGTTCCCTTTCGCCTCGATGCCACCCCTCAACCCAGGTCGGGGTCGGCGGGGGCGGAGGGGGGAGGGCCTCTATGAAAATAGCCAATCCACGTGAAGGCAAACATATGAATTGATGCATATTTCATGCCTTTTCTATTTCCTGGGTTCAAGCTCTTAACCAAGTCACCTCATGATAAGTTACTTTGCCTCATGATCTGCTCTGGGAGACTGAGTCCCTCAGAAAGCTGGGAAGGAGAGCAAATCCTTTGCCCTGTGGTCAACCTCCTGAAGCAAAGGCATGAATGTTAAACAGCACCCAGATCAATACAAGCAAATATAGCTCAACTACACCATTTATTCAGCCATGAGAGATGTCAATAGCCAGATTAGGGTGATCCATCTTTTTGATTTCCTACTGTCTTCCCACTGACTACACGAGGGCTTTTTCCTGTATTAAAAGTGTTTGCTTTCTCAACCATAAAAATTCCAATTATTACTCTGAGCACTCTGGAGTTAAGTTGCTTGCTGGCAGTGGCCTTGAATTACCTGGATCAGTCCGGGGAAGTAGGGGGCTGCTGGAACGATCATAGGCACGCCATAGGGATGCAGGAGGACTCCTTGAGAAGGCAACATGCTTTACGTGAAGGTATTATTCCCTCTGAAGCTCAACACATCAATGGAGAGTGAGGGGAAAATCTATAGACCCAACTTCTTCCGAACTACAAAGCTGAGAGCCAAATCGCTTCTGTCAGGAGCCAAGCGCTCATCAACGCCGAGAGGGGGAAAGAAAGAAAATCCGCATCAGCAACTCTTAATGTGAAAGTTTTCTTCCCAGACGACGAGGAGAAACAGCAGCTGCAGAGTTGAAGCTACCAAAATGGAAGGTGCTATTTTGGGAACGGCTTGCCTAACATGACTAACCAAATACTCTTCATTAATTTACTTCTCGGAGAGAGAGAGAGAGAGAGAGAGAGAGAGAGACCGACCAACCAAATGACAGGGAGAGAGAGGTAGTCCGGCTATAGGATTTGGGCTCTTCCAAAGAATTTGGACAAAAGGCAAAGGACAGAGTCCAGATGGGCTTTGTAGAGAGAAATACTGAGCACGTAAATTGATAGGATTATCAGTTGCCACTTAAAACTCAAGGAGGTTAATGTGGGCAGCCTTTGGTCCTGATCCAAGAGAAGCTAGGGTGATAGTATAGTTTGTGTCCCCCTCTCTCTCTCCCTCTCTCTGGTTTTATTTTTATTTTTATTTATTTTCTTTTTATTTTTTAATGTTGTTTATTTATGAGAGAGAGAGAGAGAGAGAGAGAGAAAGAGAGAGGCAGAGACACAGGCAGAGGGAGAAGCAGGCTCCATGCAGGGAGCCGGACGCGGGACTCGACCCCGGATCTCCAGGATCATATCCTGGGCTGAAGGCAGCGCTAAACTGCTGAGCCACCTGGGCTGCCCTGGTTTTAATTTTAAAGGGGAAATCTGCACAAACAGTCCAATAATCATACCAGCTAACATTTGCAGAGGGTGCTAAGCACAGAGAATGAATGAAGTTATTGACATGGGCTATGTCACTTATTCTGGGAACCGTCTGAACTACTATCAGGTCCAGGCGAACACAACAGGTAAGGAGGCTCACACTAGCTGGATTGTTTGCTCTCAGGCCGAGCCTCTGAGCCTTGGTCTCCTCATCTGGAAAATGGAATAATAACAGACCATACCTCATAGGGTTGCATGACCAAGTCCTTGGCATGATGCCCTCTGTACAATACTGTAGGCCAATAGCCAGTCTCATCCCGTGTTTCCTGTTCTTGTCTCGGCGGTCAGTATGGACACATCTCTGGCCTCAGATCAATGGTACAGATACGTTCAAATTGTCACTTGTAGAGGGAAGGCACGGGGGCCGGTGGAGAGCTCCCCGGTTTCAAGAGCGGGGATGGGGAACAGACAAAGCCAGTCCGCTCAGCTAACGCCGAAGGCCCAGGGATCACTGGAAATCAGCTTCAAACCAAATATCCACGCGCCACATTCCACCTCTAACTCTAAGCAGGACACAGGATATAGATTTTGTAGAAACTCAGGGCGCTTCAGACACCACAAAACATATTCAACTATTGGCTTTTTCTAAATCCAAATGTCAATTCCTCCACTTTTAGATAGCCAAGGTGTTTTTACACTACACTAATTTTAGTTGCTTGATTTAGCTGCATAATTACATTTCTAGATAACGACAGTGGACAGCGTTTGGCAGAGAATTCAATTATTTAAGGCTGAATTTTGGCCATCTTGACAAGGTTTCTCTGTAATTGATTCTCGTGTATCAAAGTGGCCACACTGTTACAATTCAGAAAGCTCCAGTAACAGCTGCAAGTTGACCCCTCTTACTTAACAGCCTGATACTGTTTCTAACTTTAGCTTTTGACTATGACTTTCAACACCGCGCTTCTGAGAAGTTACCAGGGAGGACAGAGGCATCGCCACACGCCAGCTTCCCAGGATGGGAGGGCTGTTGGTCACTCTGGTAAGGGCTGGGCCTGACTGGATTATGCCTCCTCCCGGTTATAGCATGCAAAGACCATTGGAGGAGGAGACAGGAAATAATTTGGTCATAGAGTCCAGAAACTTACACATTTAGATACTTAGTTTCCTAAAACTAGAACAGAGGTGACAATACGCACTTGCTCTTCCCCAAGACAACTCCAGAGAGCAAAACTACAGGAGTGTTTTGGGAGCCACAGAGTTCCATAAATACGAAGGATCATTGTATTTATTACTGTATACGTTGTTTTGGTTAAAGAACCTGATGGGTTCGGAGAGAAATGAGAAATGCATTATACATGGGGCATATAGACACATGGCTATTATTTGCAGAGAGGGCACTGCCTTTCTGCTTTTCAAGAAGTCTGCACGGAACAGAAGTTTTTGCTGATTCTGCGTGAGGAGCATCCATTTCCTCCTATCTCTTAAGAGAAGGGCTCATTGTTTTGTGACTCTTTTCATTTTGACTGCCAGGAAGCTCAAAGACGAAGAGGTGGGCCTCTGTCGGTTGTGTTGGCTTTTACTGCCTGTGTATTTGTGTTCCAGTCTTCGTGTCCTGACCACCTCCAACCCTAACAGCTGCTATCCACATTGTTTCTGATTCTGATTTTACATTCATATATTACTGTCATGTAAAATCTGTAGCAATTTTGCTTTTGGAACTGTTTGAATTGAACATATCCTTGTTCCAAACCCACCTTGAAAACTTTGTGCAGTCATAAAACATAACATTTAATGACAATCCTTCAGTAAAACCTCTTTTTCTGAACACAGGCTCTGTTTTTCCAAACAAGAAGCACCCAGTATTCCTAGACCATAATTCTTTTTTCTTACATCCACTCCCTCTGCTAAAAGGCAGACATCACCTTCTGTGCATCCCTCCTCAACCACCGGCTCGGCACACGACTCATGATAAATGGTTGGCTATCCAACGTCTAGTGCATGGTATTAAGCTCATGTTTTTGTTTTTTTTTGTTTTGTTTTGTTTTCTTTTGCTTGTTTTGCAGGGACTTTGAAAATGCAGAATAAAAGAATAAAGCAGAGATTGGGGGAGCAGTGGCTAGGAGACACAGATAGGCCTCAGAAACACAGAATTCAAGGGAAGGGCTGTGCATCAATATTTGCTATGGCCATCCCAGACAGGAGGGCAACTTGCTTCTATAAATGGGCAGATGATAAATAGCTCAGGTGTTGAGGACCTCAGCTCTTTGCTGTAACCACTCAAAACTGCTACTGTCACATGAAACCATTTATAATGCGGAAACAAACACTGAAATTTGAATTTCCTGTAATTTTCACCTGTCATGAGATAGTCTTCTCTTGATTTTCTCCCCCTCTTGAAAAGGTCTAACAACCATTCTAAGCTTGAGGGTTATAAAAATGGGTAATGGGCTAGGTTTGGCTCACAAACCATGGTTTGCTGACCCCTAATTGAGAGCATATATTTTAATTAAGGCTCTGGAAGTCAGACCTCAATATAGTAGCAAATATATCCTCCTTTTTTGGTTGCCCTCTGCTTCCCCATGTGCTTCTTGATTTTTTTCTTTCACTTCCTTGGTGCTAGTCCTGTTGATCTTCCCTGTGTCAAGGATTTCCATCAGGAGATTTTTTTTTTTTTTTGGGTGGGGGGGTCTTAGCCAGGCTTTGATGGTTCAATCTTACCCTCACTCTCAAAAAAATAAATAAATAAATAAAAACCAAATAAACAAACAAACAAACAACCATCCCAGCTTCCATCTTCTTTCCCCAACCTTCCATGATGACACTGCTTTCTCAGAGACTGCCCTTCTCTTTCCCCCTCTTGGCTCCTCTGCCGAGGTCAAACGCTGCATCTCCCTCTCACATCTGAGAGCGAACATGAGGATTACACTGCTTGCCACCAGCCTTTGTGGATGGCAGGCACCCAAAGTTTAAGCACTCACATAGAAGAAGAAAAAAGTAACACAAATGTCGGCTGGAGGTGGGGAGAGGACAGCACTCAGAGACCAATTCCTGCCGTATGGATTCTGTTGGTCAACAGAGCCAACTGCAACCTTGTGGACCAAATCCAGGCTGGGTAGGAGGATGAAGGGGAGGAAGATGAAGATGTTGATGATGATGACGATGATGGTTTGTCTGCATTGTGTAAAAGAGAGGTGATATTTTTAAATGGAGGTGTCTCATGTAAAATTTAGATCAATAGTAGTATCTCTTGAAAACCTGGAAGATCTAGAAACGTTGGGCCACATTTCCTCATACCAATAATCCCTGAAGTCTGGAAAGAATCTGCCTCCCCCATAGAGCAGGAGAATCAGACTCTGTGAGACTGTCTCCACCATTCTTTACCTGCCACCTGAAAAGAAGCCAAGGGTTAGCTGCCACTTGTGGACCATTGAAACAGAACGGAACAAAAAGCATAAAACAGAATGTTTCTCTGACAATATTAATTGCACTGTCAATCATTTGGATATTGACAGTGTTTATCTGACAATATGGATCCATGCGGAACATGGACCCACTCATACCACCACCCCATTTCCAGGCCGAGTTGGGGAAGAGACAGTTTCCTACAGTATTCAAGGCCCTTTATGATATTCCTAACCTTTATTTTTCCAGATTCATCCTCTAATACACCCTGTCCTTCCTTCTACAAATCACTTTTTTTTTTTTCTGCAAATCAGTCTGGCAAGGTGCCTTTGCCATACACTTTTATAGATACCAGCCTCTGTACAATCTGGCCTGCTATGCAGAACTATTCGTTCTTCCATTTTTCTTTTTCTTTTTCTTTCTTTCTTTCTTTCTTTCTTTCTTTCTTTCTTTCTTTCTTTCTTTCTTTCCTTCCTTCCTTCCTTCCTTCCTTCCTTCCTTCTTCCTTTTCTTCCAATTCAAACTTGCAATGTTACATGTTCTGCAAAATCTTCCCCATGATACCCAGCAGCATGAGCTACACCATCACCTATGTTCTGGAATCACCCTAGCAAGGTACGAGAACCCTGTAAAGTGTGACTGCTCCTCTGGGAGGTAGACTGGCTCAGATGAAGAAGCCTGCCATTCATACATGTTCAACCGATGACTCTGAGGTGGTGACCAGATAAACAAAGTTTCCCAAAATGCTTCCTGGGAGAATGACTGACTGAATAGCTGCTTTGGGAAAATGTGAGTCAAGCTGAGGGTTTGCAGGGGTCTCCAGACCTCTGAGGACTACCTGTATCTCTAAATTTGTCTCAAATGTCCAAGGTAGTGGGGGGAGGGTCCCGGCATAGTAAAAAAAAAAAAAAAAAAAAAAGCCTAAGTCTCAAAGTTGGAGAGGCTGAGTTGGGATGTTGGTTCTGCTGTCTTTGAGCATCTGATCTAGGATAAGATCCTTAGTCCTGAGCCCTAGTCTCCTCGGGGGTGAAGTGACTCAACACCTCCACCTCTTCGCAGGCAGGCTGCTGCCGTGGAATGATCTGGTTATACATGGGTGTTCCTGGCACTTGGAAAGTAATCAAAAAGGTCTGGTGTATTTTTATTTATTTTTTTCCTCAGGTCTTTAGTGTATCTGCGTGAAACTGTTTTCTCCTCATCTCTGTGATATGTCACATTTGCCTTCTCTGGGCCCCACCAGTACCCACAGTGAGGTCTCTGTTGGAGCCTCCTTTCTATCCCTCACTTGGCTGCTTATTGAAGACAGCCCCCCTCCTTCAAAAAGCAGCCACATGCTGGCTCCTCTGGCAGCCTCTCCACCTTCTGCAGCACTCACGACCTAGCCGTCTAGGCCCCTGGAAGACCAGCAGTGATTTGTCCCAGGATGGTAAAGACCTGGCTGGTGACCACATCCAGGTGAGATCCATTTTATCTCTTCTCCCCCATCCTCGATAATTTTGTTTTTTTTTTTTTTTCGTGTCTTTTTCACAGGACTGGACATAGAGCAGATGCTCAGTAAGCACTTGAGAATCACCAGTGGTGTCCACAGGATGAGATGGGGGTTCAGAGAGGTTATGTCACTTATCCGAGTTTAAACTGCAAAATGTGTGCTTTGTCAGTTACCAAGAGCCAGTTTTCCCTTCCCTTCCTTTTTTTTTTTTTTTTTAGTTTCCCCTTCCAAATGCCCCTACTACCTGCTCCATCATCATCAAGAGTGAGCACTCCAGGGCAACAACTTGGGGCAAAGTTGACAAACTCCACTCACCACCCAGACGTGCATTCAAACCCCATCCAAAGCAGGTGAGAATAACATGGAAAGGCTTTACTTTGCATGGACCATTTACCTAGAAGTAAATTCCCTGAGATGCTACATAATGTTATGGTACTGATGCTGGGGACAGACAGATGAGTTCCCACCATTCCCATCAGAGGGGACACCAAAAGCATCCTGATCCTCCACAGGAAAAGCTTCCACAGACTGTGGGTAGGATGTACTGAGACATCGACCAGATGCTCCTCAAGTTATAGCCACTGCCTATGAATCTTCAGTGGGGGACCGATCCAACTGGGTAAGTGACATCCTAGGAAGAGATGCTGTATCCCAACCCCTCTTATGGATTGGTTTGGGTTAATACGTGTAAATGAGTTAATGAATGGAAAGCTCTTACAAGAATGACCAATGCCTGCTAAGCATTCCATCTCACCATGACACCACTATTCCCTCACGGTCTGACACTCCTTGCCTCTCCTGGCTCCTCCTCTTGCAAAAGCACCAGATCATAGTAGTTAAGAGCTCACACTGAGCCATACTGCCCATATGAAAAGCCTAGTTTCTACCAACTGCTAGCTGTGTCTTCTCGTGTAAATTGCCTAACCTCTCTGTGCCCCAGATTCATGATCTAAAAGATAAGAATATTGTTAGTAACCATAACTCACAGGTGGTCTGGAGATTTAAGAAAGAATAACACGCAGACATTTAGCTGAGGGACTGGCTCATAGCAGACACTCATTTAATGGGTGCTGGTAGCTGTGGCAGTGGTAACAGCATTAGCAACAGCTGGTCTGGAGGATCAAACCAGCTCAAATCAGACCTCCCTCAAACCAGGAGTATCAATATCCTTTCTCCTTTCAACCTCTAATAGGTTAAATAAAACAGTGCTTACAAAAGTTAACCTGCCATGTGCCTTCTTATATAAGAGCTTCCCTCCTCCTTCCACACCTCAAACCAAAAATCAAGACACAGGTGCTAACAAGGATGTGTGTGTGTGGCTTCTGTACATAGGAGAGATGGTGCTGAAACCAAAATATGAGAATTTCAATTTTAAGCGAGGGTTTGTGGGGATGATGAAGATAGTGCTTTTGAATCTGGGACACTGGGTCACCCTATTACCTCCAAAAATGGTTATGCAGATGCACAAAGAAAATTCCAGTAGGTCCTGTAAGTGAGGAGACTGCTGATTATCATTAGAAACTGGAACCCCCAGTGGTAGAGGCAGTACCGGGCTCCTCTTGGTTCATTAAGCGCTTCTTGACCTGATTCTCCTCTGAAAGCCAGACTGACTGGCTGAATGAGCAAATCTAAGAATATCAACCCCACACATCATCTCTGCTGAGATCAACAATGCTTCAGGAACCGACCCTTGACCTATCTTGGGATGAATGGCAACTGGGTTTGAGAATTTGTTGACCTTGCTTCAGGCAAACAAATGCTCCCGAGGGACTCTCAGAGTTGGGGATGATAATCAGCCACTCCCCTGAATTTTGCTTTGTACCCTTCCCTGTATCTTCTGCGTCTGTGCTGCAGGTCCCTGCAGGAGCTGGGCACAGGGACACTCCAAATAGCACAATCTCCAGAACTCATAACTGGGCGTCTCTGCCCAAACCCCATGCACATACTCTATTCCCTGTGAACTGGCTGTAACACCTGAGTTCTACGTGCATCCTTCTCTCCTTAGTGACTAAGTGCCTGGACTAGCATCTCCCCATGTGCTCTGTGTAACAGAAGCTTCCTAAGATGCTACCTTGTAAAAAGAACCCCATGACCAAAGAAGTAGGAGAAATTCAGCCTGAAGTCTATCCCTCTTGGGGGTTCATGATGCCCTATTAGCACAGTAAAGCCCCTGAGAGGTCTTGTAAGAATAAAAGAATAGAAACCTGTTTGACCTTATTTGATCCAGAAATTATTAGATGGCCAACAGACCATCTGTCCATCCATCCATCATCCACCCATCCATCCATGTATTCATCTTGCTATGTGATACCTGGCCATTGAGAATTAATTGTCAATCATGTGCAAAGTGCTTTACTCCTTCTTTTTTCTCTTCTACTTCCTCATCTTCATCATCACCATCTTCTTCATCATCATTATCATCAACATCATCATCATCATCACAGTTCCACCATTTGAACAAATACTCAATGCTTACTTTGTGCCAGGCACTGCACCAATTTCATCACATTCGCTCCCTCTGCTTATCCTCTCTATAGCCCTCTGAAATCGATTCTGTTAGGTTTCTTACATTAGAGACGAGAGAACTGAAGCACTGAGAGGTGAAGTGAATGACAAAGGAAATAAGGCTGGTAAACGAGCTGTAGTTTGAACGAGGTCGTCTGGGCCCTGGTTGCTGATTACTCGGTGAAGCCCCTTTCTGGCATGTGACCCCATGTAAGTATTCTAAGAAATGCTGGCCAGGACAAAAGTCATGCTGAGTGGTCTCCTTATCTCCTTCACCCTCAGCACCTCACTCCATCTCAACCACCCCAGTAGGCACTGGAGGCAGAGGGAAGACACACCCAAAGCCAGTACAGAGAGCTGGATGGCACTTGGAGGCTTGGGGAGGGCTGGCCTCCGCTGCCCCAAGACAGGGAATGGAGAAACACCCCCAAGCAGAGGAGGTTCAAGGCACAGGGAAGTGGGCTGGTCACGTGGGAACAGCAGCAAAAAGCAAGCGTGGGTGGAGGAAAGAGAGGAGGGTGACCTAGGAGAAGGAGTGCTGTAGCGATTATCCTACCACCTGCCTTTGCGACGCTGAAGCACCATCTCAACCTCTGGGGCGGGCTTATCCTTGACTCTGTCCCATACTAATAATGCCTCTTCTGGGGCAGAGGGGTGGTTCTTTTTCTAATTCTTCTTCTTTTTTTTTTTTAAGATTTTATTTATTTATTCATGAGAGACAGGGGGAGAGGCAGAGACACAGGCAGGGGGAGAAGCAGGCTCCATGCAGGGAGCCCAACGTGGGACTCGATCCCAGGACTCCAGGATCACACCCTGGGCCGAAGGTGGTACTAAACCGCTGAGCCACCCAGGCTGCCCCCAAAGGGGTGGTTCTTAACTCATATATCTGATGCATGGACCACTCTGAGAATTTGGCCTTCATTCCAGAAAATAGCACATAACTCACAAAATTTTCCATATCATTACAGGGGATTGAAGGCCCCTCTGAAACTCATCCCGGGGAGCCCCGGGATCTCTATCAGATGTTGAAGTGTATGGCCAATGTGTGCTGTGCTTTCGCCAAAGGAAAGGCATGGATGGAGTCAGAATCCCTGAAGTCAGGCTCCTGGTGACAGTTCAGGTGACTGGCCTCCCGTGGAATCATCCTGACGTGCTTACTGGCACCGTGACTTTGAGGACGTCTACCGGCCGCTCGGAGGACTCTCACCGCAACTTGACAGGGATGAGGTTTGCAGAAAGGCAAGAAGGTCAAACAGCTGGGGGAAGTGCTGAGGCATTCCACAATGCAAAACCAAGTCAGACACTGTGGAATCAACTCCCACCCTCAGCTCTCCTGTCCCGATATGAGCGGTTCTCCCAAGTTGGGGCCTGGCTTTCTCTGTTGAGGCTTTCGCCCCCAGCTCCAGGCCAGGCGACAGATACTATCGGACCAGTGAGCTGGTGGGAAGCATGGCAAGGCTCCCACCAGAACCAGCGTTGGGGGACAACAGAGAGGTAGGAAGCATATGCTTGCATTTTCAGAGACTCTGCAGTCTGCGCTTGCAGGCGAGACCGAGTGGTTGGGCCCCAGTGCCGAGCTGGGCCAAGCGCACAGCTGAGCATCTGTGAGGACGGGCCAAGGGGCTGACCGCTGCAAATGGTTTCCTCGCCATGTCATGGCCAGGCAGCTGGTGGCAAGAGTGCCTCCGACAGGTGGGCTTCTCGGCTTACCAGATTAGCAGTGCCCTCTGGGACACTGTGGGAACATCAAAAGAGGAACCACCCTAAGTCACCTCATTTCCTTTCTGATACATATGACGACCTTTCTTTAAATATATCTTGCTCGGCAAACCATACGTAGCATTTAGCATTTGCTAGATACTTTCTCACCGCTGCTTCATGTATCCTCTCATTTCATCCTCATCGTGATCTTATACAGAAAGTCCTGTTATTATCCCTGTGTTACTGAGACACAGAGAGGTTAGGGAACTTGCTCAAGATCTCATACCCTGTGAATGGCGAGTCTGGCTCCAGAGTCACGTATTCAACGGGTGTGCTACCTCTCCAGGAAAGGCACATTTAAAAAGTCTATTTATGTTTTTTTGGCTGATCTCAACCTGACTAATAAAAAGCAAGCTTGCTTATTTGTTGTTTTTATTATTTTATTTATTATTATTTTATTATTTTATTTATTATTATTTTATTTTATTTTATTTTATTTTATTTTATTTTATTTTATTATTTTATTTTAAATAAAAGCAATGTGACCTGTTGGCTAGGAACTCAGAATCCTGGGGCCATACTAAAGTTAGTTTCAAATTCTGGATCTGACGATTCCTGGCTCTGTTGCCCTAGGCAAATTACTTAACCTCTCTGAATCTCAATTCACTCATAAATTTAGAGGTAATAATACTTCCTTTCAAGGCTGTCATGGAGAGTACACTAAGTCATGTAGCCATGTGCTAAAAATATTCCTCGCGCTTGGGTCCACTTTCAGGAGCTTCACGCATGGTGGTTATATTTTAGCATGGTCACCTCTGTTTACACGAATGCCAGTATTTAAGTGACGACTCACTTATTGCTTGCTGGTTGACCCCAAGCATTCCAGCTGCATTGATCAGTAAATTCCCATGGTTGCTTAAGCTAGGTTGAGTTGGGTTTCTGTTCCTTGCAACTAATAGATTCTGAACTAATTCAATAGCGATGGTAAGAACAGTAGACACGCACGTGCACAAAAGGAAGTCAACAGAAGATACCTTTGGCTTCTGTTTTTAAACAAACACGTTTATAGACCTTTCTAAGGGCCAAATGCCATCATAAGCTCTTTCAAAGACTAACTCTTTTAATCTTTTAATAATTCTCTGGTGTTGGTCCTCATAACTGCCCCGTTCTCCAGATGAGGAGGCATAACACAGTTTACATCATTCCTGGCTAGTTGGGTGGGAGGCCCATAGCCAAAGGCCATGTCTGTCTGCCTGCTTCCAAATCCTATTTTCTTTCCTCTGCATGCTTTGCATCACCAAGGATGTTGATGTACTGGCTAAGTAAGGAATCCTGGAAACCTATAGAGGAGCGAGCACCAATAATCAGGTGCCTGCATTATAAACACTGCCTCCGTGCTGAAACCTCCCCTAAGTGAGTCCTAGAAAAAACCTGCATGGGCCGTTAACAAGAATTCCAAGATATCCTTCCAGAGAAATCCCACTGCTGCGGAGCCATGCCAACACAGACTACACAATCTCAGAACTATATTCAGACCCAGAAAAAGAAACATCAACCTGAAATCAACTTACCACTGTCCCTATCTCTTCTTTTGAAATAATATTTGGTGGAGAAATCGGTTTCCCCTTTCTACACATGCTCATAAACTCACTGAGCTGGTTGGTTTTTTTAGGTACTCGTTTTTCTGCACACCCACCTATGACAGATCTGAACAAGTCAGCATTCCATGAAGTATTTACTGTGTTCGTTTGCATCTCCCCCAAGAATACCGAATAGAGTTCAGTGTGGAAATTCACAGATTCCAGGGTGCCTGTTTGTTTTAGGATTACCACCCAGACCTCACTTCCTTGGAGACTCCATGGCTGGCCTCAAAGATGAATGCTCTTTTTAGGACCAAAATAGAACAAAGGGACAAAAGGGAACTGAAGGGTTTAAAATTAGGATAAAAAAAGAAGAAAAAAAAAAAAAAAACTTGGCGCCGGAGTGGCCTTCCTTACCCGTTTAAACTTACCAATGATGCCCAACTTTTAGTGTGGTTTATCCCCATATGTTCCCACACTCCCACTGGGACCTAACATTTGCAGGCGCTATTTATCATTCTGGCTAGTGGTGTGCTCATCTGCCTACCTCGCTAAGCAGCCCTTGTTGTTATTTTTATAATTACTGGGAGTCTTTTTCATGTTACACTCTGCCAGAACTCCGGCTTACCACACACCTGTTATACTCGGAACACATGGAGCGAAGGGGGTGGGTCTGGCAGTGGAGGAAAGGGGAAGACGGCCTTCCTGCTCACTATGAAAAGCAAAATCAAGAATAAAGAAGCAGACCAGAAGCCACTAGGTACCTCCTTTTTTTAAGGGCTGTACTCTGTGCCAGCTTGTTATTCAATAAACACTCTCTGCTCATTGGAGAGTTTGTTTCTTAGAGCAAATGCTGTGCCTTTTTTTTTTTTTTTTTACAAATGGCAACTTATGTAGTCATCACGATGACCAACAATGAATATCATCATCCCCATTTTACAGATGAGAAAACTGAAACAAAGAAAAGTTAAGTCCCTGGACATGAGGGCACACAGATGGCAAGTGGCAGATTGGGAGCACCTCCGAATTCAGGTGTTCCCGTATGAGACTACTGTGCTGCGCTCTAATCACCATCCCTGCCGTCCACAAACGTCATCCTCACCACCGCCAGCACACCTCCTTTGTCACTTCCACCATCATCAGTAACACTGTTATCACCGCCACCCCCGCCAGCACCACCACACCACCCTCACCAGCATCATCATCACTGCCAGTATAGAAGTATTTCTCTGGCTCTTTCCATTGGCTGAGCACTTTGCCGGGTGTTCTACGAACCACCTCATGCCATATTCACAACAACCCCGTGTTACTAGTCCTGTTATCACCTCTACTTCACAAATGTGGAAACTCAGCTTCAGAGAAGTGAAGAAATCTGTCCCAGTAGCTGGTCAGGGGTTCATAAGATCTGTGATGATTTTACGATCCAAAGCCAGTTTTGCCTGACACCTATGAGAATGCGTTTACCTCCTGTACTCCCTTTCCTGGAGGTGGCAGGAGGAGGCACTTCATCACACTGGCTCTCCCCTCCCCTCACCCATCATATTGGAAGTTTGTTGTTAGGCTGTGAGAGACCTACCGTGGAGCTGGGATATGACTTTGCATGTGGTAACTCTACTACCAAACAATGTGCAAGAGCAACTGCTGAGATTCTGAGCTCTGGCCAAGTAACATCGGGGATCTTTGGCCTGACATCTGCTGAAACTGGCCTGTAATTCTCTTGAATGAAGCCCCATGCATCCAGGTCAGTCCCTCCTGAGACGTCACCATCCTCACCAAAGCCCCCAGATGTCTCCTCTGGCATGTTCCATTGGTTCTCCTTTGCCTGAACACCAGATTTGGGGGATGAAGGGGTGCCACAGAGAGTATCAGGCTTGTTTTTCAAAACTTCTTCTCCTGTCCATCTCTTCTGTCAACTCCCAGACCAAGCGATCACCGTGGCACACCTGAATTATTGCTGTGGCCTCCTACCTGGGCCAGGCTTTCAATCTTGTCCCTCTCTAATCTATTCTCCACAAAACAGCCAAACTGGTCTGTTTAAAGGCTAAGTTCAATGATAGTTGTTCTCTGCTTAGAGCTCTTACCATTATTTCTCTTCCCCTTTTAATTCCTTTTGTAATGAAATCCACCCCCCACCCCCACCCTCATCAGTTGTTCTAAGCCACTGTGGTTCTTCTGCCTCTTTCCCTTCACTCCGTTGTGCTCCGGGCTCACTGGCTTCTGCTCTGTTTCCTATGAACCTCTGGCCATGGTCAGGCCAGCATACACACCTTCTGCCTCAGTAGGCCTGCTCTCTGCCACCCCAATCCCCACCTCTGCCCACTTTCTTCATCTCTGCCCACTTCCTCACAGACAGCTCTCTTCATCCCCGAATGCAACTCCCACTGTTTCTTGTGGACCTGACATTTTTTTTTTCTTCTTTCAGAGCATTTGCCACAACTTGCAATACAAATTTGTACAATGGGTGCCTGGTTATTACCTGTCTTTCCCAGAAGCCTGTAAGCTCCATGAAGGAAAATGAAGTTGGTTTCCTTGTCTATGTACCCTCGGTGACTAACCCAATTTCTGAGGCAGAGCAGAGGCTAAATAAATATTTGTTGAATGAATGAGCAAGTGAATTAATTATTAACCAATTACTTAAGTGAAGGGATGAGGTCTGATTTAATCATTATGGATGTCGCACACTTTGCTATAGACAACTCGATACATCTTTCATAAATAGATCATGAAGTATACGGAACATTTTATAAATGGTTAAAAACAGCATATCTCTTCTCCCATAGGATCAGATGAACTCTCAAAAGTCTGTCTTATGTGTAAGCCTCTAGTTGTCTTATGTAATATAGTAATTGCTGGCTTGAATTAAAGACATCATTATTTTGGAGAGTTGTTCTTTTTCTGATATAAAAAGTGAAGGATCCATCCCTCATAGTAACATCATCTCCTTGGCATGCTACATGATTAAGGAGGAAATGTGATTTTATTTTTTGAGAAATTGATATTTTTCACAAAGCCAAGAGGAGCTATCAGAATAAAGGGATGTTTATTTGGGTGAATCACCAGCTTTGCACAAGTCCCAAGTGCTAATTGCATAATGGGTCTTTACAAAATGCCATAATATGGGTTCGGCTGGTTTCTCTGTTTTCGGTTTGAAAAATAGATTGTTTAATAACCCATCAAAGCTATATGTAAACCAAGTAAACAATAGAGCAGATGTTGACTGCTGTCTTGTGCCTCGTAGACATAATTAAAGACAATGAGACACTCTCAGAGTCCTATAAGAGAGGACAAAGGCAAACACAAAAAATCAGTACAATATAAATGTAAACTGCATTTGCTGGACACCTGCTTTCTTAGTCCAAAATGCTGTCTCATATTTCCTGTGATGAAAAAATTTTGTAACATTCTCTATTTACTTATGTAAATATGTACATCCTGTCCTCTACTTTTCAGGAAGACAAGACTATAAGAGTTAGTCTTTTCAACTGAGTATTCACCTAAATTTCATTATGGCTAAGACCCTACACAGTTTCCAAAAACATTTTTAATTTTCTCATAAGCATAAATGTGAATAAGAACCAGTTAGCCAAAACTTCCCACATTTATAAAAGCAAATTCAAGCCCTGGTTTGGGTAGGGGTCAACTGGGGCTCTATTCAGTAGTCATAGCATGCACTCTTTCATACATTTTTTAAGAATTCGACCAAATTGACATGTTTATTTCCTGAAAGCCTCACATATCTTTTTTTTATTTTATGTCAGGCACATTTCCTAAAATCACGATTTCACCCTATACAAAAAAAACAATCCTATTGGATAGAATGCTTAAAGTATCATTCCAATTTTCTAAATATTCTGCTTTTTTTTTTTTTCCCTCAAACTCCTACTCAGATTTCTGTTAGGTTTTCAGTGCTTAGTTCTACAGGGGGAAAAAAAAACATAACCACACACGAAATGTAATGCATGATATAATTAAGAGAACGCAAGCACAATTAAAAAGAAAAAAAAAACCCAAAACACAGGGCTTTTCTCCGCAAATATCTTAAAAGAGGCATTGAACATTCAATATACCATTTGATTATATCATTTTTTTTCCCTTTTAATTAGAGAGAAAAAAAAATCTGAGGTTAAAATCAGTTTTCTGTGGCTTACAAGACAGGAGAAACTTTCCTTGATCTAGAATCCTCAATTCGGAAAAACAAATGTCCTCACTCATTTTCAAAACAAAGCAGCATTCTTTTTCTATGAATAACTGAAGGTGTTTTTTTATAAGCCTCAAAAATCCCATTGTTTGAAGAACACCTGAATTTCCTACTGATTTGTAGCAAATAGTGGTGCTTCTTCTGGTACCTCCTGGCTCCCTTGTCTGTTGTTTTTGATGATACAGAAGGAAGGGGGATTCTAATGTGATCTTGCATCTCTTTATGCTAATAAAATGGTGTCAGCCCATTTTCACTGACAACACCATAAAGCATAAACACCAAATGGGAAACAAATAGGGCCCTGATAACACTGTGAAACGGACCAATCAACCCTGAAGCACCTAAGATAGATGGCACCCCTCCTTCATTCATTCTTTATAGAAAGGCAGTGAAAATGTCCCTAGGTGAATCTGATTACACACACACACACACACACACACACACACACACGCATGCACACACACAGGCGCGCACACGCACACATGATCTCTGAAGCTCAGGAAGGTTGTAAAGCACTAAATTCTTTTGATTTATGGAGCAGCCTGCACTGCATTGAGCAGAACAGCATGGCAAGCCGGGACCCCACTCCCAGAAATTCCTTTATTAACACGACCAGGCCCCGCAAGTGAACAAAAGCAGTGGTGCGGGGTGTATAAATCATTAATACGGTGCCGGGCAGTGACTGCATTTCCTGTGTTAGTTGGAGAGCTCCTCAGCACAACGGGGATTTGGGGATTGGAATTGGCTGCGGAGAAATGCACTCCATCATTCTCGGAGTGGAAGATTCCCAACAGCCCTGCGCTCTCTCCTCTCCCATTCCCCAAGTCTGGAAGCCTCAGTGTGTGCTGCGATTCATCCAACCGTATTCCTCATGACTTAAAACTACAATCGTGAAAATCTTCAGAGTTGAAAGACCGCCCGACTCTTTCCCCTTCTGACAAGTTTTGCTTTTACAAGAGAAAAGAGCCACGAGGATGCTGTCAGGTGGAGCAGTCTCAGGGCAGCGATGGCCCAGCAGAGGCCCGGGTAGGTGGCACGGAGCCCGTGGCCTGCACAGCCCGGGGAGGCTGCGGGAAAGGGCAGAAGGACGGGCGCAGGTGTCGGTTCCAGGGCCAGGCTGGCTGCCTTTACACACCAGCCCTGCTACCTTCAGGTCTGCATCTCAAAAAACGAAATGATTCCCATCGACTCCCCAGAGGCCTCTTGTGGGGGATTAAATGAGGTAATCCCTGTAGAAGTGCTTGGTACTGCGCTTGTCACGTAACACTCCATAAAAGTTATTGATTATTTCATTATTTTCATTATTTTATTATGATCATCATCACCGTAAGGGTGGCTGCATTCTCTCTGGTTACCTAAATGGGCTTTCCACGCAGCATCTCCTCTTGCTTACCGAGGAGCCCTCACTTTTTGAATGGAACCAAAAGGAGACTTAAAAAGAGAGAAAAGAGAAAGACAGTTCTCCAGAATCCTGAGTCACATGCTCTAAATGGAGACCCCCAGTGGAAGGTTGTGCCATTGCACCATGAAGGAAAGAATTTCTCCCCTCAGCCCTTCCTAGTTGAACTCCTCACTGCAAATGAGTAGGGGGGAAAGGGAGGGGGGCATGGAGGATGAAAGAAAAAAGAAAATAAAAGAAAAGAAGAAAAGAAAAGAAAGGAAAGGAAAGGAAAGGAAAGGAAAGGAAAGGAAAGGAAAGGAAAGGAAAGGAAAGGAAAGGAAAGGAAAGAAGGAAAAGAAAGAAAAAGGAAAAGAAAGAAAAAGTAAAAGAAAGAAAAAGGAGAAGGAAGAAAAAGGAGAAGGAAGGAAGGAAGGAAAGAAGGAAGGAAGAAAGAAAGAAGCAAGCATAGTTTTATACAGATCTTTGATTTGAAAGAGCTTATCAGAGGGTTCAAGCAGAGACAACAGATCCAAAGCAAAGTCATTTGCAAGAGGCACCTTGGCATTTCTAGAAATTCTAGGAGTGGCCCGGAGGAAGACAGATTTAAAACTAGAAGTCCCACACCTTGCTCTTATGCTTCATTAGGAAGAGGACGAGTGGTCAGATGGCAGCAGGACACGTGCTTCCTCTCACTGGAAAGATCCAGGGTCTGAAAATGCACGTGCAACTGGGACAGGCCACCCTGAGAGTGGGGGTCTGTCCAGGTGCCAGAGCACCCAGAAGGGCTGTAGCAGGCCCTCAGTGCACTCAAGCTTAGGGGAAGAAACTTCGGCGTGTGCCCAAGTCCCCTGCGTCACAGAATAATGACATTCTGAATGGAAATAAATGAAGCCCCTGTAGTGTGATTTTGTCAGCTTTTGAAAGTAAATAACTTTGCTACTGACAAGAGCTAGACAATTTTTATTTTCCTTCCTCCTGTCACAGAGCATTAATTGAGCTGTGCAGCCACATTACATCCAACACCACCCGCAGGACTGACAGTTGACAGCAAGAGGAGGGAGAAGGCCCCCAGAACAGGTGGGAGGGACCAAAGAACCCAAGGGAGACCCTCCCGGGACTCCTCGCCTGTGCGCACTGATCGTGTGGATTGGGAAGAAATGGAAAAGAAAAATTCATACCCGGCTTCAATACACAGATGCTACTTTTCTTTGACACATTCATTCATTCAGTCATCTCTTTAACAAACATGGAGTGACCGCTCCCTGCGTCCAGGCACTGTGCTAAGTTTGAAGATCTGTATCATCCTTAATCTTACAAATGACCCTGTGAAATGGTTATTACTGCCTTACTTTTTCTGAAGAAGTAACTAAAGCCCCAAATCAAGTAAAGCATCCTGCTCTTTGCTCGATCCAGTCGGATCAGCGAATTGAATAACACAGTTGGGATTAACCTCTCAGCTCATGACTTCTATCCTAAAGACACTCTAGAGACACCAATATTTAAACTCTGCTTTGGGGGGTAGCTGACACCAACTGGTTGTAAAAGGATGTGGGTTTCTCCTCTGAATTTTGCAAGACCCTTGAGATGGACAGCTGGATATGCCCCCAAACTAGGAATCGTGGACCTTGGACCTTCGTTCTGTTTTTAGCTGTTGATAAATTGTTTCCCATTAATGAAAGACTCATCTTGCGGGGGAGAGATCTCTCAGCTCTCGGCCCTTCCCGTGCCCGAGACCAGAGCTTGCCCCATTCCTGGATTCAGGCAAAGCAACACAGAGCAGAGCTACTGAAGGGAAGAGTAGGGATCTATCTGCAGTTGTTTTTGATAAGGAGAATCCAGTCCTCAAGGTGAATCCTGGGCAAACATCAAATGCCCCCTCCCCCCCCAAAAAAAGGCTCATTAGGACTAAACCTTTTGTGCATTTACTCATCAGTACTGGGGAATCTGAGGCACTTAAATTCTACAGCTGCCTTTACTTTGTTTCAGAGCTGCAAAGGGGGAAAAAAGTCATTACATCCCTGGGAGCACACTCTACCCTGAATGCTTTTCACTCTGGCTCCAATTCCTAATTTTGATTCTGTGTTTAAACACAACATAAAGAACAGGATCAACATAGGCCCAGGCTGCTCTCACCTAGAGCCTGGTCAAGAGTTAGAGATCACCACACACCACACCCCCTTCCTCAAACCTATCATCTCAAAGCCCCCTACACGCTGTTCTGAAAGCGTTAAATATAGGGTCATTCTCCTTTACCTTGTTCTCTGGCAGCTGCCCTGCCAGAGTGGAGCAGATGACACAAAGCAGATAACTGGAGTCTTGCTCTTTGCAAATGGGTCAGGGGAGGAATGAGTAATTCCAGGCCAGACGTGACTGGGGATTCCTAGGAAATCCAATGGACAAAGCCAGTGTTTCCCAAAGTGTGGTCCTACATTGATGGTTCACAAAATGGCATGTGGATTCGCAACTTCATGGCCCCTCCGTGAGGACAGAGGCCTCTGCTTGCTAAGAAAATCTAAAAGAGCCACTGGCACCTATTAGTTCAATGAATATAGAATGAACAAATGAATGAGTGAGTGAATAAATATTTCAAAGAACATCGGAAAAAATAATATCCTAGCTGTGATTCTATGACATTCATTTATTTCTCCCTTTTCAGCTTGGCCAAGTCTACTTTTAAGTTCAAAATATGAGTTAATTTTAAAAATATTAAGTAGATGATACTACTTTGTTTATAATGTGGATGAGTGGATTGGTAAAAATGTGGAAGGGAATGCTTAAATGCCTGAACCTTGAGAAATGCTGGACCATAATTATTATTTTCAGCGTAAGAAGCCCAGTATTGCAAGCACTTCGATGAGGTTTTATCAACAGGCCTCTCTCTTGGGGTGCCATGATGGGGGGGCCTTCCTGATGGCTTCCATCGAAACCTACTCTTCCAACCTCTGACCCACAAAGATGTTTCCAAATGTTCCATGGGTTTCTCCACAACTCAGGGGCGGTTTCCTCTTATCTATTCAGAAGGCATTCATTTCTATCCTTTCTCCTTCCCACTCCAATCATTTCAGCATGGTGCCAGACGATAACAGCCTGTGAAACACCAGCACACGACCCACTTCCACCACAAGCTGCCTCCCTCTGCCTCTTGGCTCATATACCCCCTTTTGCTCCTTAGGCTTCCACACCTGTCCTTCTCCATCCCTGGAGCACGGATCTCAACTAATCAGTCACCTAATGCTCTCTTATCCCTTGCTCTGGAGAATCATCATCTCCTTCCTGAGACCCCTGGTGGCCCACCCATCAGAAAAGCCCCAATAGCCCCCACTGCCCCCACTTACAGTGTATGCACCACCCTATTTGTCTCCAGTAGGGCACTCTCCACCATCTGAAAATGCCCTCTTGATTCACTTAACTTGTATCATCTGTTCTTTTTCCAGTGGAACGCCTGCTCCGTGGTGGCAGGGACCTTTCCTAACTGATTTGCTGCAATATTCTCAATGCCTGGCAAAAATGTTTTGCATGGCCAAATGAAAGAATGAATAAAAGGACTGAATGTGTATTGATATAGATCTCTAGAAAGCAAGGACAATCACTGCCTCCCTTTGCTTATAAGGTCGTAGAAAGTCCAAACACGCACATGCATTTGTTCATTCCTCGCTTTATTATTTCATTGAACAACAACTACGTATCAGGCTTACTCTAGGCATCGTGGGTAGAGAAGTCTCTGCGGATGGAAAAGTTTCTGCCATCTTGCTGCTTATAGTCTAACAGGTCAGAAAAAAAGCATAGCAAAAGCGCTCTGTAAGTGTCTGGGACTGAGCAAATACAAGAAATGTAAGGTAACAAGAGAGGAATTGGAAGTGGGAGCCTAGGCAATGGAAAATAGTCATCTGCTTTTTTTCTCAGCCAGGACCAATGGATCAGGGCCACACTACGCTGGAAGATCATAAGTAGCAGGGTTTTCCCCAAACCCTGCCAGAAAGTTCCAGCCATAGAAGTTCTTTCCTACCCCTACGCCTGGCCCAGGGATTGGATTTGGGGCTCCTTGGGAAAGTGTGTTCTCTGAGTCTCTCCCCGCAGGGGCGGCCTACAGGTTTGCTGCTCATTTCTCCAGCTCGCTTGCATTCAGCATAGTTGAAGGGCCAGGGCCAGGGCCCTCCTGAGCTATTGTGCCTGAGAGCTGACCCTGTTTGACACAGCCTCTCTCAATGGGGCCAGAGCATCATGCAGACAGCCACAGGCCAGTGCTCAGCCGGGCAAAGTTCTCTCGGGGAGCTCCCGGAAATAGGAAACTTTATCGATGAATGGAACTTTCTTTGCTTTTCTTAATTGAATTAAACAGCACACTGGGACACCTCTCTCCGTCCATTAAAAAGGTCTCTGCAGATGGGGCAATTACGCCCACGCTTTGTCAGCTCTGCCTCATTCAGGGGATGACATCTCCTGCGCATCAACCAGCCCCCTTAGGCCCCGACGCACCAACCTGATTTTATTTACAATGCTGCAATGTCTTTCTCTTCCAGAAGACTATTATTTGCCTGACAAACTACACTGTTTTTACCCGGCCAATATGAATAAACACGCATTATGTTTTCCTCTTGGGGGCAGAGAGCCTGGTTAAATGAATCAGAAAACCCTAAACAAAAAAAAAAAAAAAAAAAAAAAAGATCGTCTACCCTCAGTCCATCAGCCACCGGACAATTACTCAAGGGCCAGCTGTAAGGAAAACAGATGGCGCGTGAGCACTAATAACATGGGCTTCCTCCACTTGGGCAGAGGCAGAAACGCAGCCGCTTGTATGTTCTGACACGGAGACCGCCGCGAAATGGCAGGCAGAGCTGCCGATCGGCGCAGGACTCGGGTCTGCAGGCTAGCAGATGCTTACGGTTTCCACCGGTGGATGTCGAATTAGATAATCCTAAAGCAGAGGCAACCCAAGTCCCCCTACAGTCTGCACACCGCCCCCCGCATCCCCCACCCTAGGTTCCTCCAAAAATGGGAGAGATCTGGGAGGAACCACCAGCCAGCCCACCTGAGATACAGGGCTTATCAGGCTAATGAGAGCCCAACAGCTCAGGCCTTGTCTCCTTTGTGGGGAAAAAAAAAATCAGGGAAATCAGGAGGACTGGTTACCTGGCCAAATTATGACACAGGATCTCTCCAGGAAAGAGACATAGGGGCCTATGTTCTATGGGACAGTCACCCAGGCCTAGAAGTGTGCTCACTCCAGCCACTTAAATTCCTTAAACAATTCAGACATGAAGATAATCTATCCTAATTCTTTTCTGCGTTATTGACACTATTGACTACCCCCAATCCACAGCACAATCTAATAAATCAACAAGGGATTAAGCCAAGAAGAAAGAAGGTGATAAAATGCCATTTGGCCCCCTATAAATCATCAGACAGAGCAGCGCGAGGTAAGTAACTGGAATGAGAATTGAACTTTTCCACGAGGCCATAATTGTTATGGCCCACCTAACGTTGCCCAAATTTATAACCGTGGCTGGTGCACGGGGGCCATCCCCCCTCCTACGGCCTTACTCCCAGAGCCCACCTTCCCTGTGACTCTGCTCTGAGCACCACTTTCTAATTAAAGACAGAAAGGGTTGATATGCAGGTTTCACTTCAATTGCTTTCGATCTGAAGATGTCCACAGTGAGCAATGGCTTCATTTACCAGGAATTACCCTTTGTACAAACCACTTCACTATTTAAAACAAACCACATGGATCATCATTAAGTGGGAAAAATTGCCAATCTTTGGATATTGACAGTGGCATGGCCCACTTTAAAGGCCCCCCCCCCCCTTTTAATGTGGATTTTAAGCATTTGACTTGTTTTTAAATTTAGGCTGATAAAAAGGTTCTGAGTGAATAAGATTTGACAGATGAGAAGCTTTCTTTGAACAGGAACTGGGAGACACTGATGGTGGTGTAGAAATAGGGAAAACTAAGTTAATATGCTACTTATCCTCTTTCAGGGAGTTAGAACTCTGTGTGAATCACAGCTCTGGACACGATCTGACATGCACAGTGCGTCAGAAAACAAACCTCGTCCACTCTGTCCATAGCCTTGCCATACCTCAGCATGTGACGGATGCTCTTTGGTGTGCAACCTGTGACTTAAGATGGGAAGGCATCTCTAGAGTTTTGTGGTGTGTGTGTGTGTGTGTGTGTGTGTGGTTGTTTTCTGTTTCTCCATGAAAAACAAACACATTCTTTTCTGACCCAGCTTGTAGAAATCTCCCCAGATTTGGGATCCGTATTCAGAATTTCCCCTCAAAGCAAGGATATTTAAATAGATACCCACTTTGAAACCCTGAGAAGAGAGTCTGTATCGGGCATATGTGGGTTTGCAGTTCTTCTTCCGTGGGAGAAGATTTGCCATCAAAGGAGACACCCACTAAAGCCACTCCACTAAAGCCACTGCAGTGTATCACGAATGGAGGCTGAAGCAGGGACTTGCCCTGGACAGCAAGATCGAAGCCAGAGGCTAGTGCTTGCCTCTTCTTTCCACCTGAGAATGGTCTACAAGTAGCACGAGATAGATGCTATAAACCAGAGGTATACAGGTATGTAGGTACACGTGTGTACATATTGTGCATAGGCACATGATGGCATCATTGGATTTGATATCTATCCCATCTTGCAATTCCAAACTGTAGTACCACCTCTGGTGTTAAGAGAGAGGAGAAAGATTTAAAAAGAAAGAAGGAAACCACAACTGTAGGGAAATATCTATCTAAAGCAGAGTTACTGGGGAATATAAATAAATGACACAGAATCAGTCAAAGAATTTAAGCACTGCAGTTGCCTCTTCTTTGGTCTGAATAAATAAGTTCTTTGTGGCAAAAGGGTTATGTCATTCTCCCTGGTTCATTCACAGTAGACTTAGGGGTTGGGGTATCCCAACTGATTTTTGTTTTTATGAACTGTCTCAGGAACAAATCTGGGAGAGTTTAGGAAGAAAGGCTGGAGTTGTGGCATGGCTGAGTCAAAGAAAGCAGATGATGAAGGGATTTTCCTTAGATATTAGATGAGAGGTAAGTGCCATATGAACTTCATTTCAGGAGAATACATTTCCGTGAAGACGCGGTGGCCTCTGATCAGAGTGTGTGCATTTATAAAACAGAATGATAAAGCCTCCAAAATAAGATCATTGTGTTTTAATTATTTTCTTATGTAACTGGTGATCTGAAATGACAAAGAATCAGGAAATAGGATTATTTCTAAATAATAATAAAATAAAATCTTTCTTATAAGGGCGTTATTTATTACAGACGTTTCCTGATTCATCCATCTGATCAGTATACTCTGAGGGTACACATTAGCCCTCTGATCATCGAAATTAAATAGAGGTACAGTCTATAGAGATAGCTATAGATTAACAGCAGATAGGAAATAAAGTGGGGATGTATGGATAGAAGACAACGTATAGATGGTATCAGTAAGTGGTCTGTGGAGACTGAAGGGAACTACTTCACACCCTCCATCAGCCAATTGTCCAGACTGCTCCATAAAAGCAATGACAGGAGACTTCTACACAAACCGTCATGGCAACACCGAGGGGTAGAGATGACCTGAAGGTATGGCTCTCCCACCCTGACCATGAGCCTTAGGCAGGGTGGGAGGTGTGGCTAGAAAACCCGATTCTCAACCAGACAGGCAAAAATAATTGTCTGCCTGTACTGTACTTTAGGCATTTAGTGAAACTCAGAAAAAATACACGCGTGCACACACACACATGCATACACACACATCGCCTTCTGATGCTGTGTCACAGTATCCTTTTCTCAACACTTTCCCTGAAAGCCTTACAAGCCCTTTCTGGAGGGGAGGGGGGCGCATCCCAAAGCACATTTCAAAACCCACCTCCATCTATCTTCATATGGAGCCACGATGCTGCTTTAGTCACTTCTAAATATTTGTTATGGCTGCCAACATTCCCTCTGAGCCTCCCCTTTTCTGGGCAAGAGTGTTTTCCCTCCTAGAAGAGACTGCCTGGAGGATGCTGAGGACATCTGCATTTATCCCATGGGCTTGTCCTTTTCATGGCAAGAATAACCTCTCACTCAAACTCCCTGCCTTCTCTCCTAAGTTGTGCCTAAATGAGCAAGCCAATTTAACAATCTAGAAGGATGAAACATCAATTTATTAAAAAAAGAGTAGTACACAAAGAAACAGTGAGAACACCGAATACCTATGGCACTGTACTTTTAAGTGATGCTGTTCAAATTAATTAATAAATAACATGAAAGAAGCGAACAGAGGAGGCAAAAGATCAACCCATATTAATAATTTGATTCAATTCAATTGAGGCTTAGCATTTGTAGAAACGCTCATTAGGCTACTCTTCTGGTGGGTAACTGGTGTAAAACACACACACACACACACACACACACACACAGAGGCATTCATAGCAAAAGTACAGAGAGGGTAAAAGCAGATGAATCATATAATATGTTACCAATAGGCTCTTGGGAGATGTTTCCTGGCACAATTTACTTAATGAGAAATGGAATAAAACAATATTTAAAAGGATAAACCAATTTGTTACTAAGATATTCAAACAACAAAAAGAAAAGGCTGTTCTCCAAAAGACTTCCAAACAGAAAATATGCCTTAGAAACATTCTCTGGAGGCAACCAACTTGATAACAAATTACCCAAATGTTCCAAACCGAATTTTGGCATCTTACAAATACATATATTCCTACAACACAGACTGAAATTGAGGGGTCTTTGGAGAAGGAGGCCCCTCTGAACACTTGTGAAGGAAGTTTTGTCAGCTACAACCACACACAGTTAACAAATGGTACTCTTAAAGGGGGTCCCTCGAAAAACAGATAAAATGACTACAACCTCGGTTAACTCTTCACAGAACAGGACGGCGATGCTGGGAAGGGAACAGGACTCTACCTTCGTGACAAAATCCTCCTAACCCTGCCCATTCACATGGACAGCCTCTGCCCAGAGACAGACAGCTGGACCCGTCCCCTCACCAGGCGACGTGGGGCTGCTTCCCAAGCCCAGCAACCGATTTAGGCAGCAGCCCTCCTAGTAAAGAGGGAAAGACAGTGAGGGTCCAAGGGAAACACCCAGAGAAAGAGCGAGAGGGACACAATGAAAGATTCCGACATGTACACAGAATGGAAAATAAAACAAACAGAATCCCTCAATAAGACCATTAAGGGGGAGTGGAGGAGGGAAGGGAGAAAAAAAAAAAAAAAAGCCTTTACACATGCCAACAAAGACAGCATCCTAAACCACTGCCTTCATCACAGCATGGCCAGCGAGTTTGGAGGCAGATTCCAGGGCTGACACGCTCCAGAAACCCAAAGGCTCAGATCCCAAGCGGACTGAATAAAGCACAACCCAGACAAACTTAAGAAAACAAAAATACTGAGCACACACACACACACACACACACACGCATACATGTTTTTTTTTTTTTTTAATTTTTTCCCCTCACTCTCTCTTAAAACAGCTAAATTCAAACTCCAGGCATGCGAGCGCCTCCACACAGATCCAAACTCTCAGCATCAAAGGGTCTTAGACACTCAGGCCGCCACCGGACCGCAGAAACCAGAGAGATGGCAAGTCAGAAAAAGGCAGTTTTAAACTCCCAGGCACCCAGGCTCTGAATGGGGCAAAGTGTGCAGAGAGGTGCAAAGCCAGCGGGGCGCGGGCGCAGGGAGCCACCCCTCCCCCCCCCGAAAGCACAAGCCCCCTCCCCACCCACCCACCCACCCAAGGTGCAAAGGCACAGCCCAGTGCTGCCCGTACCCAGTCCGCCGAGCCCGGGAGGCAGCCACCGAGGGAAGAGCGCGCCTTACCTGCTGTAAGTACATAAAAGTCAAGGCACACGAGAGCTGGGGACACATGCCCACGTTGGGGAGCGCCACGCAGGTGGCCCCCGTCAGAGGATGCTGCATCGTGTCTCTCTGGCGCCCGCCGAGCACGAGTGGGGACGCTCGCATGCAACCACGCCGCTCTTTGCACTGGTCGCTACAATTTTTTTTTTTTCCTCCTTTTTAATTCTGCTGATTATCTAAGTCAAAACCCGGTGGCCGTCCCTCCTCTGCTCGCTCTCCCTCCCCCCGCCGCACCCGCGCGCGCCAGTCCCTCCTCGCTGGCTTCCTTCCCTTCGGGTTTTGCTAGATGGTGGCGTTCATCTGCCTCCAACTAAGACACTCGAGAGAGAGGAGAGAGAGAGAGAGAGAGGGAGAGAGGAGAGAGGGGGCCAGGAAACTATTTTGGGGCCGCGGTGGCTGTGCCCTTTCCCCGGCCTGTTGGGCCTGCTTTCCGATGCCCCGAAAAGTGGACAGTGCCCCCCACCCCACGCGCCCACCCCCGACCCCCTCCCCAACCCGGAAGATGACAAGCACAGGCAGAGGCAACTTGTAGGGAAGGGGGAGAGGGTGGATGCCCTCCTGGAGATGCAGGGGGTGGGGTGGGGGGTGGGGGAGAAAGCTAGGGGCCAGAGAGAGAGGGAGAGAGAGGGAGGGAGGGGAGAAAGGAGAGAGAGAGAGAGATTTGACTCACACTGAGGCTCACTCCGTTGGTGCTGATGCTGCGCGCCTCCTCATTTGTCAAATGGGTCCAGGGGCAGGGTTGCTTTTTTTTTTTTCCCCTCCCCTCTGCCTTTTTTTTTTTTCCCTCTCTCTCTCTCTCTCTTTTTTTTTTCCTCCCCTCTAAAACGACTCACCAAAATTCAAATTGTGTCTGCTACAGAATCTCCGCGGGGCGGGCGAGGCAGCGAGAGAGCGCCCCACATCGCCAGCCTGCGCCAGCGCCGGGCCAGGGGCACAATTAAGGCGATTGCCCAGCTGGGACCCGGACTCCCGGATTTGGGTGGCGGGCTGCTGGCCCGGCTCTTTGGCAAATAAACACAGAAATGGGATTTTCACCCCCTTGCAAGAGCGCTGAGACGGCGGCGGCGCCCGGGGCTGGGGGCATGGGGAGCTGGGGGCTGCAGCGCCCCAGGGCGGGGTGGGCTCGGGGGGGGTGGGGGGGAACCTCCACCCTCACCCCCACCCTCACCTCCCGCGGAGAGGCGAGGCGGCGAGGCGCCCCTAGGCTCCGGGGTGCAGCCTTGGCTCTGCAGGCATCAGGAGCCCTGCAAGCAGCCCGAGCCGCTGAATGGGGAAACCGCCCTGGCTGGCCTGGAAGTCAAGCCTGTTGGACTAACTACCAAGCCAGCAACCCCCCCCTCCCCGCCCTCCGGGGGTGAATGCAAGGGGCTCAGAATCCTTGCTCTTCTCAAATTAAAAAAAAAAAATGCACAGGGTGGGGAAGTCCGTGTCTGATAAGCCATTACTCCGTGGGCTGCAGCGGGCAAATTACAACGGTTTATTTATTTTATTTTGTTCTTGCCTGACCAGCCCTCGTTGGCCAAATTAGCATTCTGCTCTTGCACAGGGGTCTCCCCCTTCCCTTTATTTTATGAAGTAATAATTATTCATTAGTAGCTTTCGTTAGTCTTTATGCAATAAAATAGGATGTGATCTGCAAATCAAAAGAAAATATTAAGACTCTAACGCATCGTTGGTCCCCACAGGAAAAAGAAAGAAAAAAAAAAGCACATTCTTGGCAGCGGTAAAATCATGATCAGGAATAGTAGCCATATTTTTTGAGATATGTTTTGACCCAGTGATTGGATTTTCTTTTTGTTTTTCAGAGCGAGAGGCTGTCAGAACATTGTCTTTTTTTGATTCTTGGGTTCCCTGCAAGAGACCTGGCTGGGGGCTTGCCATTGGCTTGCAGGGTAGAGCACACCTCGAGAGTGATGAGAGCCTCCCTACCCCCCGCCCCAGGAGGGAGGACCTCAGGGAGGACCAGGGGATGCCTCAGGGGGACATCCCCACTGACCCTTCCACGAGCCTCCTGGACACAACTCTCAGCCAAAGAACAGCTTCTCAACTGAGCCATCAGCTTGAAAGGCACAACTCACTTTGCAGGCTAATCAAAATGCTTTCCGAAGAAAAGGAAATTAATTATTCCACAGCTCCATTTTTTTGTTGTTCTGTTTTGAAAAACCATCGATAACTCTAAAGTCTTTGCTCTGCCAACAAGAGGCCCCGACCAGGCTGTTTCCTTCTACTCACTTTGCAAAACCGGTCCTTCCAACACCCAGGGACTCAGACATTCCATCCATTTGGAGAGGGCACACTGGGCATGTTTAACCTGAGGCAGAAGTTGCTATGGGGCTTGGGGGGGGGGGGCGGTTGGGCTAGTATTTTATACTGCTGTGTGTGTTTGGGGGGGCAATGTTTAGTTCAAAAAACCCTTGCTATATGTTGTCTAACAAATCACATTCACTGGACAAGGTCTGATTCACAAATAAACTGTTTCACTCTTTTTTTTTCTTCTTTCTTACTTTCTGCTTGTCTTTTATTTATTTATTTTATTTTGCAATCCACAAAACCAAAAGGAAAGCCGCTCCACAAAACACACATGAATAAAACGTCAAAGACTCTGCCTTTTGACCCCCCCCCCCCACTCTCCTTCCCATGCTTTCCAGTTTGCTGTACTGACAGGGGTTCACCCTGCTTTTCCTTCATTTTTTTTTTCTTGCTGGCATTGGAAAAGCTTGCAGATGCCCCAAGAAGAGGACAGAATTTTCCCTTCAGCTCATCTTCATAAGAAACACGATAAATAATACATGGCACTTTAATAAGACCTTATCTGAATGGTTTAATGAAAAACAAATACATTTTGAAAAGAACCAATAACTGTTCTCGGCTGCACTGAGCCAACACTGGTTTTCCGGTCCTTTTTCTCTCCAAAGTTGTAAACCCTCAGTGGTGACTGGATTCCTGCAGACCCATTTTGTAATAATGGCTCAGACTTCTCCTTAAACCGAGGTCTTCACAGCCGGGCACGCCGGAAGTCTGCACAATGAATCAATGGCATCCAGACCTTCTAAATCCACCTCAAACGTATATGGAGCCATTCTCTGGATGGCCAAGCCTGAACGTTCCCGCACAAGCGCATGCAAACAGCATGGCACACAGAGACGAGCACACCCTCCCACGCCCCCACCACGGCAACCACATAAAGGATCAGACAGGGAAGATTTTACAGCTAATATCAGTGCATGTTAATCAGGAACAGAGCATCCGATGACCCCAAATCAAAGGGTAATGCCGTATCTGCAAACACTGTTCACTTGATGACAAAATCCTGCCGGCCTTTCAAGCAGCATCTGGGGATGCTGGATCTGAATTCCATCTCAACGGAGACTGGGAAAGAGCCACATCAATGCCACTAGCCCCAGAGGATTCCTCTACATCAATAAATGGGAGAAGTGGGGAAAGAGAATACTTGTCTGTCTCTACAAGGAATCCCCGGGCACTCAGGATCACTTGGGTGTATACAGTGCATGTCCATTCAAGGGCCACCCTCCTGCCTTTCAGCTGCAAGGACCCTTAATTGAATGGTCGCACGTCCCCTGTAGGGAGCAGAGAGTGCCAGAAAGCCAGCGATGAACAATGGCATCTTCAAAATGAAAGTTCCTTAGGCACAAGGCCACTGCTCAAGTTTTAATTTGACCCACACGACAGTGTTTGCAACTTTTTCCTTCCCTCAAATCTGCCAGCTATTTAAAAGAATAAAAGAAATCACTTTGTTTTTTTGTCTCTTTCATAGACCCTTCCTAAGGCTGTCAAAAGAGCAGGCATTTCACTCAAGTAGAATCTTCTATGGGGGTTTTCAGGCCCCAAGCAAGAAGGATTCTTTCTGGTTAAACAGAAAGCAGGACTTCTTGATCTTAAATGTCATTATCTGGGCTGGGGTGGGCTCCCTGACCTGTCCAGAAGTGGCTCGGATTCGTTTTATTCTCGCTCCCACATTTCGATAGGGGCCCCTTCCTAGTCCAATCTTCAGGAAGGTGAGAATTCAAGTGTCTGCAGAAAACCTTATCTCTGTCACAAGCACTTTGAGTCACCTACTTGTTCAAATGCTTGGAGGACATTTAACGTTGACTGCATTCCAGGCTGTGCCCTAGCCAGTTTTTTCATCTGTAAAATGGGACTAATAATAGCTCCCTTGCAGAATTGCAGCGAGTCTTGGAGTTCTTTTCTTCCCTCATCCATGGACTGTCACAACCAAAATTTAAAAACGGTGGAGAGATTGCATGAAATTAGCAACTTAAAAATTGTTTGCCAAGTTAGTACACACACACACACAGACGCATGCACACAAATACACACTCACACACACCATCTGTCATCATCATCATTTCATAAAGGAAAGGGCATTTTATACCAAAAAGTAAGAAGGACATAATCTCAAAATAAAGGACAGCCCTTCAAATTGATTAAATTTAGGTCTATTAAAATTTTCACTAAATTGCCCTTAATTTTCTCATTTAGCTGCAGTCTGTTGAAAATGTCATTATGGAGTCAGATGAATCTGTGGATCAGCATTAGGGAACCACCGAGATAATGAATGTAAAGTGCTTCTGAGCACGGGATCTGGCACACTGAGGATCAACAATACATGCTCACCCTTGTGGGGATGCTCGAAAACAGGGAGCAGCTACCCTCATTAGGCCTGGATGACTCTCCTCCTCACCCCTTGCTCATTTCCTAGTTCCCTGCACCACAGGGTCGCATGCCTTTCCCAAGGAGGGAGCTTAATAAAAGTCAGATGAGTTGAATTCGTAGAATCATCAGAGTTTATTTACTTTCCTCAATGACAGAGTGGTTGCAGCCCCATTCATTCAAGGCCACCTGAAATAGGATAGCTGTGATGGAGGATTTGGGAACTCTTTCTGGCCCATAGGAGGGCATGCAGTATCCTTTCTGTGCAGTGGGGGATACATTTTTTGGGGTCTCACTGCTTGGGTGTGGAGTCCCAGCTCTGTCTTAGGCTCCTTTGGCTGGCTGCTGTTAAATACCTATGGAGTTATAAGCTCTTAAAATCTTAGTTTCATTCTAACAGAGAAAGATAATAATTTTGCCTTCCTAATTAAGTTGTTAAAAGATAAAATAATGTAATACACATGAGTTCTGAGATCGGTGCATATTACCTAGCAACGACTCAGTACACACTAGCAACTATTATTATGGATTACTTTTATTCTCAGTCCCTGACTAGTTGATGACATAGACATTTCTCTTCTTTTTGCTAAAAATTACACAAACGACACCAACAAAGTCAATCTATTTTTGAAACAACTAACTACAAGTGTATTTTTTTTTTCTGGAGAATTCTTTCAAATGATACGGCATTTATACGAAAATGTGTAGACATCACCTTTCTGCCCTGGTCTTCTTGAGTACAACAATTTATTTAACCCTGCCAGTGCATCAGATGAGCACAAACTTTCATATTAGTCCTTGTCAACTGAATTCTTCTCATAAAATTTCAGGTCAAGGATTTTGATAGTTTTTAAGGACTGACTAGGGTAACTCATGCAAAGAGACTGCTTCTGGCAAATATGCTTATTTTTTGGACCTCCCCAAATGTTGTAAAGTAGGTTTTCATTGCTCCAGTTTATATAAGAAGGGACCGAGACTACAGGAGTGCACACTTGGACCTGCTAATCAGGAATGAGGGCAATGTTTACAATTAGGGCTATTGAAAAACAGAAAATTCAGAATATATTCTTTCCATCATCATGTTGTTCCGTAGTAGTAGAGACACTTCATCCAAATCATCGTTGTTATCACCAACATTTTATTTATCATTGTTTGCAATATCTAAACCTTGCAAGCACTGCTCTAGAACATTATTCTATGTCTGCACAGCTGCAAGATCTCCTCTTTCAGGAATCTATCAGTCCTCCTGGCCACCAAACTTTAGAGTATGAAACTTCCCTGGCTTTCTAGTCCCTCCTTGATTACAGGAGGATTAAGTCCCAACCCCATTCACAATCTACCTTAAGCTCTTCTAAATAAATACATCCATACATCCATACATACATCTAAAAAAAGAGGAAGAAAAGAAAACACGTTCATTTGCCAACACCTTCCTATTATCACCTCTGACAAAAGTTGCAAGTTATATTGACAATATTCTATCAAAGCAGCTAACTGGCACCCCTCAAGAGAGACCCAAGACACACCAGATGGAACCCCAAATTTAAAAATAACAGAGCAAGCAAATAACCTAAGTTCCCATAGGAGTTTTCCTGAAATAATAGGTTCCAGGAGGTGATGCTAAGGGAGAGTGCAGTGTTTGGCACTTGAGAGGGTGGGAGTCTGATTCCAGTGCATAGGACAGAATGTAAGAGCGTGGGACAAGGGACAGTAGGCGGCAGAGACAAAAACAGCTAAGTGGTGATTTCTCCTAATGAACAAGTGGGTGGGAAGGTCTACTTTGGGAAGCCTCCACACCCCACCCACTCTCTGTGTTGTGACTTTCTGGATGGAACTCGAGCAAATCTGAAGGCAAACAAAGCCTGCAGAAGATTCTATTTTTCCTCTGTAATAAGCCTTGTTACAAGGTTCTTTGACCCCATAAATGTTCAGAAATATTTATCTTTATGCAACATGAGTCACCTTAAGAATCTCCTACTAGAAGTGACTTCACCTCTAACATCTCAAATTCTGGAATCATCCCTTTTGACCTTAACCTGCACAAGGTCCTGTCTTGGCACACAGGCAAGAGCAACCACGGGGATCCTCAGTCCCTGGCGTCACCAGCACACCTTCAAGGGCTGTTGGTGCTGAACTAGGAAGGATGTCAGGACTCAAAATTGGGTCAATTTGAAAAAATCAGAAGCAAATGCATAGATACTCAGCAGAAAAACCTTCCTGGTTCTCAAGATCTTACCTCACCAAACACACGGTCTCTGAGTTTCTAAGTCTTAGTCCCCAAACCACAATTTCCATGTATGGGCACCTCACACTTCTACAACCTCATCTGACCTGCTAGTTCAGTGTTTTCTATTCCCGGTCTTTGGACTCCATCACAAGAACCCATACATGAAGCTCTCAGCCTCTCATCATATTCTGCAACACATCCACTTATAAAAGGCATTTTTGAGTTTAGTAGACAGAAAACTGTAGAAGTGTAAGGAAGACTAAATAGGAAAAGATATTCTCATCTTAGAAGCACAATTCTAGAAAGACTGGTGTGTATTGTATCCATGCAAATGTCAGTTAGTTATCCTACCACCATTGACTTTGATTCAACTCTCCTGGGTCTAGCCTTTCTCTGCCATATTCCTTTCTCTTCTTCCTCTGCCCAGAGGGGACCAGAGAGCAAATTCTCATTCCCACCTCTTTGTCCCACATTTTTCTTCTCCTGGAAAGCTTGTCATCAGCTGCCTTTGTTCCCTTCAGTGGGTTCCTTCTAACCCAAGTTTGTATCAAGCCATTTCCAGATGATTTCCTGTGTCCACCTTAAAAGAAAAGCATTTCTTTCACCTGGTTTCAGGTAGAATAATTCAACACACTTTGAGCACAGTGGCACGTATGAGAAAACTGTGTATTTCCCTGGCTGGACCTTCCTATGTGCTCCCGTGGCAGGATTCTTATGTTCTCCATAACACAAACTTTTATATTAGTCCTTGTCAACTGAATTCTTCTCATAAAATTTCAGATCAAGGATTTTGTTACTTTTTGAGGACTGACTAGGGTAACTCATGCAAAGAGACTGCTTCTGGCCAATATGCTTATTTTTGGACCTCCCCAAACATTGTAAAGTAGGTTTTCATCGCTCCAGTTTATATAAGAAGGGGCTGAGGCTGCAAGAGTGTACACTTGGACCTTGTATACACCTACAACATCTTGTCTGGTGTCATCTTGTGCTTTGTAGGTCTCTTAACTTGTGTACCCCGTTTGTCATCACCTTACATCACCCACATCACATCATGGCTATGCTACTTTGCACATATCTGTGAAGGTTTTGTAGCAATCAGACTCCACAGAATCTTCCTCACCTCCACAGCCCTGTTCCCTCCTCATGGGTTACTCCTCAGGAATGATCACGGACCTCAAACAGCCTCCTGCATGTGTCAGGACAAAGGTCCTATCTCGTTGCTGTCTTAACATCCCCCCTAGACAAAACACGTGCACATGCTTCTCTTCCTCTGTGGACTTGCCTGCTTGTTAATGGAAGCACCTCCCTTCCATTTAGTTAACCTTGAAACATCAACATTTGCCCTTCACACCTCCCTCCATTGCTTTGAATAGTCAATTGATTCCCAAGTCACATCATTTTTAATTCTCTGAGCTCCAACTAAGAAACCTCTCTCGATTTTCCATTACTCCTGTCCCAGTGCATCGCATTATTCTCTTTAGGCTAGATTAAAAAAAAAAAAAAAAAAAAAGACCAGTGCTTCCCTAATTGGTTCCTTTGCTTCTGGCCTCAGTTTTTCCCAACTCACACTCCACATTGACTCCATAGGGGAATTTTAAATAGACAAAACCAAACACATCAATCTTCTGCTCAAAAGGCATCACTGACCCCTCCCATTGCTGAGGTCATGATATTAAATGCTTTAACCTGTGCTGCACCTCCTATCTTCTACATAACTAGCACTTTCTTTTCTGTATCTCCCTTTTTCCAGATTCTGGTCACCTCATACCTAGTCTTGTAATTGCTTATGCCCAGTGCATATTAATACATCTACAAATATATGTTCTTTGGCTGAGACTGCTTTAATGATATGAGTGTACAAATCCAAGAATGCCCAGTGCGTAATTAAAAAATCCCAGAATGAAACATGCATCTTTGTACATTTTGCAGTGTCGAGATGTAGATGAGGATGGCAGTACCTAAGTGTGTTTCCCTTTATTCTTCACAGGGGCAGTGCTGGTACATACTGATAGCACCATGTTACCCATGAGGCTACTGGGACTTGGGGGGGGGGCATATGTAAGCTTTCTGCATATAAATGGGTCAGCCACAGTGTTGACAGTCAGTTTCTTGTCTATTTATTATTTCCTGCCATTCCATTCTTTGCATACTGACATGCACGTGCTCCATGAGAACTTTATTTTCCCTCCCCAAAGTTGCATCCACGTCACCTGAGAATACCACCAAGTTTAATGCAGTGGATGCTTGTTAAATATTGGTCAAATAAATGAGAATATTTAGAAATGGCAATACAACTCTCTTCCACTTCCACACTCCTGAGATCCATTTCATTCTCACTGACTGATTCATTCATTTAGTCGCTCATCACCTACGTCTCGCATGTATGTGCTGTACCTAGCATGGTGCTCATCCAGGAGATACACTGACCAACAAAGCTGGAGCTGAAGTTCATATCCTAGATTAACCTGACAGTTTTAGGTCATCTGGTATAGAAAACTACCTTTTGTAACTCTATATCAGCTTGTGATTCAGCATTTTCTCACTATTATGCAACAAATGAAAACACTGAAGTAAATTGGATTATGATGCTAATTGAAAACAATATTAGTTATCCATACTCCCAATTCCAAATATTGGTGTTCATCAAAATAACCTCATTCTTCTCACTGATTGGCTTTATAATAAATGTTTCACATTTGCATTTATAAAATGCATCTCTATTCTACTACCGCTTTCATCTGTATTATAAATGAAATTTTAAGGAAATTTCTTTGAAGAAGGGTTACTGAGTATAATGGTATAAATGGTGCTGGTATAAATGTGCTCATGTTTGAGAACTACTGGTTGACTTGTGACACTGTGAGGCTTAGATCATAGGTTTTCCTTCTCACAGAAAAAAAAAACAGAATTAAAAGGGCATGTTCTGGGGCCACAGAGCTTAATCTAACCATATACTGCCTTTTTAAATAGGACAGTGGATATAATAAGGACTGGGGGATCCCTGGGTGGCTCAGCGGTTTAGCGCCTGCCTTTGGCCCAGGGTGTGATCCTGGAGTCCTGGGATCGAGACCCACGTCAGGCTCCCTGCATGGAGCCTGCTTCTTCCTCTGCCTGTGTCTCTGCCTCTCTCTCTCTCTCTCTCTGTGTCTTTCACGAATAAATAAAACAACAACAACAAAAAGACTGGGAGGCAGATTGTCCAGCTTCTAATCTTGGATCTGTTTTGTACCAGCTGGCTGACTTTTGGGAAGTTACTTAAACTTCCTGGGTCATGGGGTCCTAATTTATAAATGAAAAAATCATTTTTCATAAATTAATAACATTGGATTATATATATATATATATATATATATATATATATATATATATATATACTAGTTGTTAGTACAACTCCTGGCATCTAGTAAATCCACTGTGCATGTTAGCTTCACAGATGCATGGTGATGATGATGGTGGTGGTAGTGGTGCTGGTAATAATAGAGATGGTGATGGTGGTGGTGGTGACCATACTGGTGATGGTGGTCGTGATGATGATGATGATGATGATGATGATGATGATGCTGGTGGTAGTGGTGATGGTAATGCTGATGGATGTGTGTTGGTGTTAATGATAGTGATATGGTTATTGGTTGGGAACACAAGAATAGGGCAATACAAACTGGCCTCTGTGGGAAAGACAGCTCCAATCACTCTAGTTGGAAAAAAAAACAGCCATTTTTTTTTCTCTTTCAGGGCAGCCCATTGCTAGTTCACTATCTTGCCCTTCTCTCTTAACTCTAGTGTTTCCAGCTAAGGAAACAATTGGAATCACAGCCACCACCTTGCCTCTCCCTACTTTCCCTCCTTATAACTGGGCCACAGACATCTCTAAGGAGCCTCTCTTGTAAGCAAGCAGGAGCTGACACCACTATTCTTCTGGGCAACGCTGGGGGATGTTAATATTTTATGACCTCTTTAGTGAAAACACCAAACTCCAGGGTGCTGATACTTCCTCTAATATCACTTAGGTTCTCAGCAGGCTTCCACCCTCCTTTCTCAACCCCCGCTTCTCAACAGTCAAGCCATTCCAATATTTTTTTTTCCTCAGAGCCATTGTTCTATCAAGATCCACATAATTCCAAGAAATGTCATAAAAAATAAAAGCAAAGCTAAGAATCATTGAGTACTTACTGTGTGATAGGTGCTATGCCAACTATTTTACCTTCATTGTCACATTTCATTTACCCAGAAACCCAGTAAGAAGGTAATCTGACCCTTTCCATTTTACAGATGAGAAAACTGAGGGTAGAAGAAGATAGATGACATTTAAATCCATATGCTCAAGCCCTAACTCCAGTCAGTGTGATTTCCTTGCCTCTAACCTTCTACTTTATTGCATAATGCACTTCTAAAAGTGGGGTTTAAAGCAGAATGTTTGAAAGTTGAATAATCAGTATAAGAGTTTTCTGAGAGCTGGTTCTTTCTCCAAAAATTAAACTGGATTACAAAATTGCAAACTATGGTTCTGGTAGATGCTGCCTCTCCTAGGAACCTTGAGGGCATCTTAAACCACCAGGGTTTTCCTGTGGCCATGGAAACCTGGGCCAGGGTGGAGAAAGCTCAGGCCTTGACTCAATGCCTAAAGGAAGTCTAGGTGACTGTCTTTCCCCCTTTCCTTTTCATAGCACATGTAAAAATGGATCTCAGCAAAAATACTGAAATTTGAATTTGAGTTTTGGTCAAACAAACAACCATATCAACAACCAGTTTATTGCCTGCCTCATTGGAACTGCATCAACCAACTTTGGAAATACAACTAGGGTAGAATAGTTTGCAAAGCAGAGAAATGCATATAAAATGGGGGTGGGAGGAAGAGTAAGATATAAGTCCACATTTATATGGAATGACCCCATATATGTAAAGTCAATATATATCTATATCTCTACTTCTAAGTTTGTCACCTTCTAATCTAAAGCGATATGTCTACATAGATACTTCTAAAGCTTCGAGGAAACACCTTGAATGCTAATAGTAGAATTGAGACTACTGGTGACTTTTATTATTTTTTTCATGCTACTTGCATTAACCAAGTTTTCTGTAATGCACATAGGGTACTTTCATGATAAGAAACAAGGTCTCTCCTTCCTCCTCCCTCTTCTTCTCATTTTTTTTTCTTCAAGCATTCCAAAGTGCAGAGTGAAAACACCTCCTCCACATCACAGGCCAGGTCAGAGCCTCACCGTGGTCAGAATGGGGGCACGGTCTACCAGGAATGAGCTTTGACTTCCTTACCATCCTAGCTCTTTAGAGATAATGTGATGGTGATTCTAGAACGAGGCACAGAGCATCCCTGCACAGCTCCTGAGCTTTGCCGCCCTCCATGTTAGCCTAATTATAGTCACCAAAGAACTTTCTTTCTCATCTCTCCAGGTCCTGTGTGACAGCTCATCATTCCAGTGGCATTTTTGTCGGGAAAACCTCATTTCTATTTTTATTATGAGGACCGCTTGTCTTTACTAGCTCTTTGTACATAGATCAAGACATTATGAAGACCTGCACTTTCCTCAGGCAAATGAGAATTACTAATTTTCTCTCTCTATTAAGTACTCTGCTATCTCCATCAGCTTCACCAATATTTATTTCACGTGCCCACCATGAGAATCCAGGGACAAGGTTAACCTGTTCAGCACCACACATCTTCACACTTCAAAGGCTACTATCCTTATGGAGTGTGCTCATTTTCAACAGAGAAAGTAGCCATGAAGCTTCACTCTTAACCTATGGAGACAAGATCTTGTTTAATGTATGATGTCCAAATTCTCATCCTGCCACTTTTGAGCATTATCATGAGATGGGCTTTTCTTAAGGGAATGAAGTGAAGCCAGAACTCAGACTCCTCAAATACTGTAAAGCCACCTAAAAATTGTGTGATGTTCAAGGCAGAAAGGCATGGAAGTTGGATCATGTTCCCCTTAGCCAAAGTCGTATCTCCTAATGGTGCTGGTGAAAAACATTTACCTAATAGCAGAGGTTTTTCCAAGTTGAGCATTCTAAAAATGATTTACATACATTATTTTACTTAATCCCCATGCCAAAATCTATATTCATGCATTCACTCATTCATTCCTTGTTTAATTCATATATAAATATTTATAGAGTGATGAATTATGTTCTGAGGGTCATGCACTGCTCCCAGTATATAGTGATTAGACACACAAATAAGCAAACAGAAAAACAAACAAAACTCGGGCTATTTACACTGATGGAGCTTAAAGTCTACTGGTAGAGACAGATTTTAAAAATCAATCAGTTTCTTATAAAACTAACATCCCAACAATTTTACTCTTGGGCATTGATCCCAAAGAAATGGAAACTTAGGTTCATACCAATATCTGCAGTTTTATTTATAATAGCTAAAAATAGGTATCAGTCTAAATGTCCTTCCACAGAGGCAAACAGTTAAATAAACTGTGGCACGTCCAAACTGTGGAATATTACTCAGCAATTAAAAGAAGTATTGACACACGATAGCTTAGATGAAACTCCAGGGAATAATGCTCAGTAAAAAAAAAAAAAAAAAAAGTCAACCCGAAAAGGTTATGCACAATATGGTTCCAATTTTGAAGAGTCTCAATTTTAAGATTAGTGCTTGCCAGGTGTTGGGGATCAGAGGAGGTAGGCATGGTTATTAGAGGACTGGGGAAGAATGCTTTGGGGATGGAACTGTACTGGATCTTGACTGTGGTAGAGGACCCACAAATCTACACATGCAATAGAAATGCATGGAACTAAATACACCTCCCCCTCCCAACACACACACACACACATTATTGCAAGTATAAGTGGGCAAATCTGAGTAAGATTGGAGCATTGTATCAACGTCAATACTCTGGTTGTGGTATTGTATTATAGTTTTGCCAAATATTACCACTGGAGAAAACAAAGTAAAAGGTACATGGACTCTCTCAAGTTATTTCTTACAACTGTGTGTGACTCTACAATGATCTCAATAAAAATTTCCATTAAAAAACAAATCGCACAGTTAATTCCATAAGGCCAGTTGTGGTAAATGCTATAAAAGAAAAGAACAGGGTTTCAAAAATTTAAAAAAGGAAACTAAATATAGCAGGGGGCTGGATTTAGATTAAGGGCGAGGGAAGACTTTTTTTGAAGAGGTGGCATTTCATTGGGCAACTGGAGGATGAGGAGTTGGTGAGGAGAAAGGTGGGTGGCAAAGTGTTCCAGGAAAGGAAACAGTGCAGCAGAGATGTAGAAAAGGACATGCATGCTCAGGGAATAGAAACAGAAGTGCTAAGAAAAGGAAAAGTCTAGTGCAAGGAGGCAGTAACCCAGGACGAGGGACGAAAAAGAGAATGAGTGCGTTAACCCTGTGCAGGAGCTACTATTCTATTCTTTCTTCTGTTGCAGAAAAGTGAGGCTCAGACCATCTATATCAGGTCACAAAGTGAAGTGTCACCCTTAGGATGCAATATCAAAGCTACAACTTTGTCCACTATCTCCCCTAGAAAAATCTTTAAATATGCCCTTGGTGTTCGACCCAACAACACCACTCCTAGGTATTTACCCAAGAAGACTAAAAATGTATATTCACAGAAACACCTGTACACAAGGGTTTATTGCAACTTTTTAAAAATCAGCAAAAACTGGGGGAAAAAAAACAAAGATCCTTCAGCTGTTGAATAAACAAACCGTGGTGCATCCACAATAGCATGCTACTCAGCAATAAAAGAAAGAATGGACTATTGATAGACATAACCGCATGGATGAATCTCAAATTCATTATACTGAGAGAAAGAAGTCAAACTCAAAGCCTACTTCCTTATGATTCCATTTATAGGACATTCTGGAAAAGGCAAAACTAGAGGGTCAGGAAAGAGATTGGCGATTGCCGGGGCTGAGGCTGGGGTCTACAAACAAACCCTAGGGAATCTTTTGGAATGATAAACCTGTTTGATGTCCTGATGGTGGTGGTTGTTACATCACTGTACACATTTGTTGACACTTGAAGAACTATATGCTAAGAAGGGGAGTTTTACTATATGTAAACTATACCTTGAGAAACTTGACTTTGATAAAATGATTGTATGGGTTGAGCAGATACAGATTAAAGCCTGAGAAGACCCTTTCTCATTTCTGTGACATTCTGGGGAACAATATTAATGAGTCTTATTTTCAGAAGATGCAATGAAGGATAACTGAATGAGGGTACAGCTTCTGTGGAGAGTGGGGCAGGGATGACCCACTCCTACTACTCTCAGGATCCACAGATGGAGCAGGAGAATTCCGTCCTAGAAGGCAAAACACCTGAATCTAAGCTGTTCCTTATTTTGCCCAGTTGGGGAAGTAACATAAGTTCTCTGAAACGTGGGATTGCTCGTCTTACAAGGAAGGCAAGGCTGCATGGGACAGAACAGCTAAATAAAGTCAAGGATCTCATTGCGTTTTTTCTTCGTCTTTTCAGAGGACCCAAACTTTATGCTCTGTGGTCATAGAAATCAAACTCAGGACTAGGATTCCAAAGTCAGCTATGCTCTGCAGCAGATGCATCCTGCTCTGAATGGAGGTCCAAGCATAGAGGGAACCGAACGCCCTCACAACAGCTGATGCAGGGCCATCCCCAGGGCCAGCAAATACACCAACATCTGCTAATATGGCCCTCTTTGCTGCCATGGATCTGTTCTTACCAGGCCCACGGGTTTCTCAAAGCTCTTACCCTGTGGGGGTCATAATGAGCTGATGATCAATTTCCCTTTCAGCTTTTGTGAGTCATTGGGGGCTAGTTTTGAAACAGGGATAGAAGGCTTGGCCATTTCCGGAAGTTGCCTTTCCTTGTGAGGTTTCACTTTTGAGAAAGATGAACTGAGCCATCTCTGGGGGAGAGCTGGTTCACGCCAGGCAATATTAGGATGAGCTGGCATCTTACATCATGCCTGGCCTGCTAGCTAAGCAAATGGGTCTGATTAAAGCCAGCCTGACTCTCGGCCCTTCTTTTCTTTCCCCATAACACTTCATTTTTTATCTCCAGTATTGTCCTTACCATAGCATGTGTTCATCTTGCCCTCCTCTGTTTCTTGAGCACCCATTTACTCTGAAGATGGTAAATGCCACAGGACATGGCTGGGCTTCTTGGCCACCATTACCTGAACACTTGGCTCAAGCCTGAGTGTGACAAGAACCCAGTAAATGCTTGCTGGATAGACAAATAATAGAAAGCCTGGTGCATGCACAGAGAAATGAATTCAAGAACAAACCCCCAAAGAGACCACCTGGTGAAAAGCAGAAAATATCATTAACTGAAAACAAGACATTTTTGAGAAATCCGCATTTCAGCTTTACCAAAGAGACACTGTAGCACTTCGCCCAAGTGACATGTTATATACGGAGGAAATGCAGCATTTACTTCTATTACACTGAGGCTTACTCTGTAAGTCAGAGAGGTTAGGCCTCAGCACGGGGTCCCTGATGGCCAGAGATCCATGTTTTAAAAAAAAATAGAAAGAAAGAAAGAGAAAAGGAAAAGAAATATAATACATTTTTTTTTTAAAAAGAGTCTCCAGAAACCTTTGTCACATTTATAATCAGAGAAAATAGGACTCCTTATCAAGTCCCTCATTAGTATTTACATTTTAAAATCCAGCTCATAAGAGAACCATAACCAAATATTTTTTAAAGAAAAGAAACAAAACACAATCAAACTTTAACCATCTCCACTCTTTAACCCCGGTCAGAATAATTCTTTTTCGATGAGATAAATTTAGTCTGAGAACAAGACAGCCTTGGCCCAGCTGCATAATTCATTGGCAGCTTTAATCTCCAGAATGAATATTAGTGTACATTTCAGGTTTTATTGCATTTTTTTAAACAAATGATATTTTAAGTTCAAAGTGAATATATCATGAGTTGGCAATTTGTAAAGTGTTTTCACTAAAAAGGAAATCAAAATAAAATTCCTTTAGACCTTCTGATGTGAAATGCAGACTTGAGAACAACCTGGATATAGAGAATATAGGGTAGGAAGGTAGAAAAATAGGACTCAACATGGAACAGATATATTTAATAGACAGTCATGATAAACTTGTAATGAACTGTAAATGTATGGATGAACTTCCTTATGAGAATATACTAATAATACAAAACAAAGCTACACAATGTGAAGGGATCTACTTAGTCAGTCATCTAAATGGTGTGCCTTCAAAATGTCCAATACCCCATGCTTTGTAAATGTCAAATAAACATAGGAGTCTGTGCAGATATTTTGGTCTTGGGAAAATTCAAGGCCTAGCTATCTAGAGACATTGACGCAAGTTTGATGGAACCTTTGCTACTTAGCTGATAGTACTTGAAAATTCAGTCAAGAAGGGTGTGAATAGGCGCATATTTGCAACTGGACAATTGGTTGGATCAATATATCAAGTATTGCCACATCAACCATTTCCAACTTAGAACTACATCTGTGGAAGTTTCCTTAGGGTTTTAGAAAAGAAGCAGAATTAAACACCACTATGATCCATTAAGCAATCCCTTCAGCTACCTATGCAGTGAATTGCATAACAGGTTATGCTGACATTAATCCATGTTGACCACCAATAAGGAACCCGCAAAGAATTCTTGCCTCTTGTTATTGAAGTCTTCTCCCAGCTTAATCTTGGTTTTCTCTACCATTTTATACTCCTGACATTTCACATCCTTTTCCCCCCAAGCTGGTTATCTTGCTATGAAATGGGAATGTTTCTAGGAGGAGAACAGCTGCAAAGGATGCTCAAACTCTCAGAGGCAGTAATTTTTCTTTTAGCGGCACAGCAATTTCATCCTAACTAGTATTCCCATGTCCCAAGTTCTCCATGGTGGACTCAACTTCCTTGTGATATGCTAATTAAATATCTTGACTATTCTTTGCCTAAAGAAGTCTCAAGAGTATGATCTCTGGATGGGTTTCTCCTCTGGCGGACTATTCTCAAGCTTCTTGGGCATTTAAGAGACCCTGCTGTGAGGTCCAAGAGCTAACACCCTTCCTGATTTAAAAACTCATATTTATATAACCATTCATATTGTGTTGGTTACAATGACCACTATATTGACTACTGTAATAATCCCTAACTATCCGGTGTCTAGTTTGCCTTCATCCATAGCACATTATCCTTCGGGTGGCTCAGAGGAGGTTTAACAAGCCCACCTAGAGATGGGGTGCAAGGTGGGGGAGGCTTCCAGGACAGGTTTCCAAGAGGAGGGGGCATCTGAGAACAAATAACATGGGATTTTCTCTGAGTAACTATATTTGCATTGCAGTTGAATATCATGATATTTTGTTCCTTAATAATCCATCCTCATCTTTGTTAATAACCAACAGATACCATTCCTCCAGGATGAATAACTTGAGAAAAAAATCATTAAATAAAAGTCGGTTAATTGCATTTCTTAAGAAATCCAACTTTTTAATGTTTCTTCTGAGAGCAGAACAGCGGTATAGTCAAAGATCAATTATCTTTTTTTTTTCTTTCCCGAAAAAGAAAATATTGCAGAATACAACACTTGCTTTTCTTAAAGGGCTGCAGACACATTCCCATTTCTTTCCATAAGAATAACTTGAAAAGGATGCAAAGTTATACAATCTACAATTCACTGCACACAAGCTGCTTTTGATTCTATTGCCTCACAAACTAGATACTTTGCTGGGAAGCATAAAACTGTTTATCACTAAACATTTGAGATTCCACTCAGATAATTTACACATAATTAGACAGAAGCCCACACTTCCGAGCAGCAGTATTACCTCCTCTCTAACAGACTATTCTTAAGAACATTTTTGGTAGCATAATGAGTATTTTATGAGGATTTGTAATCAGTCTTAACGTAGGTGGGAACAAAGGTGAATTACTCCTCAACATGATCAAATCATTACATAACTCAGTACAGAATAATGATGAGCTGAGGTTGGCAGAGGTAACCTGCCCAGGTATTTGGAGGAATTGGGAGGTTCTGGTCTTTTCCACAGGCATAAAATGAATTAAGTGATCCCTTAGGAAGCAGAAAAATAAAAAAAGAAATCAGCCAAGAAGAGCATCCTCCTACCCTTTGCCTGCCATCAGGGAAGGAGATTTCCCTACCTTTTGCTTGCCATCAAGGAAGGAGATAAAAAGAGTATGGAGGAGGGAAGAAAAGCTAATGGTACATTCTATCCACACAGTCTCTTTAGTCCTCACGGATGCTTAAGCTCTTTGGTGTCTAGTCTTGTCTTTTCTAGACATCTTCTGTCCTAAGACACAAACAAATCCTTGGTAGGGAAAACCAAGCCAGCTGTCTTCAAACAGCCCGACTATCACTCAAATACAGAGTAGTCAGGGAGGAGAGAAACATTAGGGGGCATGGGGAAAATTGTCACCATTCCGTGACACAAAGACCACAGCCAGAAATAGGTTGGTCTCTGGATACCACATCACTCTGAAGCTTCACTCCAGACTTGGCACCGTGCCTACAAAGGGTATTTCAAAATTGCCACCTTGCATGGTCCCATTGAACCTACAAAGCTGAGTTGTCTGGTTTCCATTTATGGACAAGGAATTGTGTTTTGGTTTCCAACCAGAGAGGGTCTGTATCATGCTTTTTATGCATGAAAACTGAAACAGCTTACAATCTCAACTTTATTCAGTTTATATCGTGGCACCATGATGGTTTTTCCCCCAGATTACATAGAAAGGGAGTCACCAAGGCAAAGCCTTATGGCAACCCTTGGGGCTGCTGCTTATACTCTTGGCTCCTGGACAAGTTGGACTAGATATTCTCTGGAGCCTCACCCAGCTCAAAACTAGGCAACATGGAAAGCTACAGCTTCAAGATGATCCCCTTGAGACAGCAGATCACAAAGTGGGTTTGGATGCTGGTAGCATATACAATCAAGACAACGTCTATTAATTTTATAACTATGATCTCGGGAGACAGTGAGTCCAGAACTCCAGTTGTGTTCTTTTTGTATGCTAAGCTCAACATTTGAACAGATTTCATCTCAACATTTCATCCAAATTCAGCAGGCTTTCCAGAATTGGCTTTCTTCACTACAGAAAGTCAACAATTAAAAACATAACTAAAAATAATTTCCATATAATCATGGAATCAAATATATATATATATGTCAAAAACTTATATATAAGAACATTTATGTTATACTTAGTTAACACCTGGCAAGTAGTAGTTCTTCATAAATATATATATTTTAAAAGATTTTATTTATCTATTCATGAGAGACAGAGAGAGATATAGAGAGAGGCAGAGACACAGGCAGAGGGAGAAGCAGGCTCCACGCAGGGAGCCTGATGTGGGACTCAATCGCAGGACTCCAGGATCACTCCCTGGGCCGAAGGCAGGCACTCAACCGCTGAGCTACCCAGGGATCCCCAGTTCTTCATAAATATTTGACAAATAAATGAGTGATGAAGAATCACAAGCAACACATAAGTCTAAAATTGGGAAATGGTTAAGTAAAGGGTGATCTATTCATATATTTGAATATATATAGTCATTTGAATTCAAGCTTTCAAGGACCATTTAATAGTGTATATGGAAAATAATCATGGTATAATGCCATTTTGGAATGAGTTAATAATGCATGAACTCAATTGTACATCTGTTTGCTTTTTTCCATCCATCCACCCATCCACCCACCCATTTATCCATCCATCCATCCATCCATCAGTATATACATACATACACGCACCCACCCATCTATCCATCTAACCATCCATCCATCCACCCACCTGTTCGTCCATCCATCCATCCATCCATCCATCCATCCATCCATCCATCCTAGACATAAGCATAAGTACACTGAGAAATGAGGGAGGGGGTTCCAGGGTCTCACCTGCTCCACCTTGCCTTCCCTGCTCCCACCACTCCTTCTGGACCACCCACTCACCCATTCTTGAGTTTCATGAAGCAGATTAAAAATAAATTATCTCATCCAAACCCCTAAACCTGGCCCATAGGGAAACCTAGTCCCAGAGAGAAGAATTGATTAGCTTAATGTCAGTCAGTGGCAGAAAAAAATTCACAACAGAAAGGTCCTAAATTCTCAGGCATTCAACATATTGATGTGTTTCCTAAGCTTACAGAGCAGTGTGTGTGCGTGAGTGTGTGTGTGTGTGTGTGCACATTCATTGTTGTGTGCCCTTGGGCAAGACAGTTAAACTTCTGAATTTCAGTTTCCTCAAGCATAAGATAAAGAAAAAAACCAGACCTTTTTGTGAGGTTATTGTATAGATTAAATGACTTAATACAAGTGGAGTGTATAATAACACCTGGAACATAGTAAGCACTCAATAAGCATTAGCTAATTTCATATTATTTATTAATGCTGTTATTACTAACTGAACGGCAGCATAAATCTCGTGGATAGACAAAAGTGCTATAAACAAATACCTCAATTGGTTTCCTGGATTTCATAAAGCCAGTGGGAAATTCCACAGTTAGGTTTTTTCTACTGCTTTGTGTCACTTCAAATATTTAAGTGCTGAGTTTTAGTTAGCGGACAGGACTATCCTTCAACCACTGTTCAGTAACATTCCTTGGGGATTTAATAAAAAGTATTATGGACTTAAGTAATACCACAGAAAAACAGAAACAATCGATGACATATTGAGGGAATTACATAATACATTTATGTACGGCAGATAATGAAATTATGCAGTAGCAGAGAGAGCGCGCACACAAATGCGGCATTGGGAAAATAAACGGCTTTATGAACAGCCCAATGAAATGAATGTGGCAAAAGCCTTCTGAATTCTGTCCCCAGCGATGGGGGATTTAGATAAGACTAGCGAACATCCTGTGTTTCAAAATCATTCTCACCTTTTCATCAGAGCCAAGCTTCACAATTTGAGAAGCCGTTCCTCTTACATCTCCTCATTCATCCTCATAAAAACCCTGTGTCTCCTTTTCAACTTTTCAGTTGAGGAAACCCAGAGAGAAAGAAGTGAAACAACCCGCTCCAGGTCACCAAGCTTCCATGCGGCAGAGCTCGGATGCGCACTTCAGTCGAGTGACTCATTCAGCATCGAAGAGAACCCCAAATGGACCCGTTCTGGTTTAGAGTGTATTAGAATAAAATGCACGTAGATCAGAAATCACAGAGCCATCATCCAGAATGTCAGTCCCACCCGAGGTCTAGTCAGGGATATGGAACCAGTAATGTAGTGGGGTTTCCATCAGCACAACAGCCTGGAGTCACTGGTAAGGACAAGAGTCAACAAGAGTCATGCCTCTTGTGAGGAGCACCTGGGGAGCTTACAAACCCCAAACATGGGGCATACATAGGCTGGGACTACCCCCACCCCCTCCCCTGGACCCCACCTCTTCTCTGCAGAGCAGCCTTCTCTGTTTACAAGAAGAGTATGAAGACTTGAAAGAGGCTAAAGCAGCAAGAGGTGGAGCCTTCCTGGGGGACTGGTGCTCTGGGGATATCAAGTAGATTCACACGCACAGAAGTTGAGGGAGAAGAAGAGATCCCAGGAGTAACTCTGAGATTTTTCCTGAATGAAACTACTTAGGCATTTCCAACAAGATCTTAGGAGCTGGTCACCTGTGGGCAACTACTCTGGCTCTCTGGAAATAGGACTGCTCTCCCCCACCCTTATGAAACATTTTCTTTCTTTCTTTTTAAAGATCTTATTTATTTATTCATGAGAGACACATGGAGAGAGGCAGAGACATAGGCAGAGGGAGAAGCAGACTCCAGGCAGGGAGCCTGACGTGGGACTCGATCCCAGGACCCCGGGATCATGACCTGAGCCCAAGGCAGACACTCAACCGCTGAGCCACCCAGGCATCCAAAATGTTTTCTTTTAAATAAATGTTTCCGGGGATCCCTGGGTGGCTCAGCGGTTGAGCATCTGCCTTCGGCCCAAGGCGCAATCCTGGAGTCCCGGGATCGAGTCCCGCGTCAGGCTCCCAGCCTGGAGCCTGCTTCTCCCTCTGCCTGTGTCTCTGCCTCTCTCTCTCTCTCTCTCTCTCTCTCTCATGAATAAATTAAAAAGAAAATCCTTAAAAATAAATAAATAAATGTTTCCCAGCTCTGGCATTGGAGTCAGAGGTGGCACATCCCATGGTCTTAGCTGGTAGCCGCACTAAGTTACTTACATAGTTCTGATTCAGCTTATAATATTTACTATAGTAACATGAATATATTTGAATAAAAGCAAATCATTAACTATTTCGTAAATAATAAAGCAAGTGATATTAAGAAAATGAGAAACGGTCTAACGGTGGTGTGTGCACGGTTGAGGTTTCACTAGCCTGCTTTAAAGAACGTTTTGAATGGGAAAGAAAGGCACTCTGTGCATCCGACATGGGAGGGGGCAGCGTTTACTGTGGGTTCCTTCCATCCACCGAAGCTCCCGCTGATCCCAACTCAGGCCCAGCCTGTTTGAAGCTAAGGCACCTGCGAACGTTCTCACATACAAAAAGGATGCCAATCAAACATTAAGGACCACGTGTATATCAGAAAGGCAAGCATGGGACAGAACGTTCAAGTGCATCCCATCTCCATTTAGGGGAAAAGCACTCAGAATATGGACTCGAGTCTTATATTTAGCCTCCACTCATGATCCTTCAAAAATGTGCACAATGCGATATGCTCTATTTCAGGTCTCCTTTAGAGAGAGCTATGATGCAATGCAGCAAAATAGGAGAAGCTTACACTACCATGTGATTGAAGCAAGGCTAATAAAGACACGGGCCCCAACTCACAAACATCTGTGTCTTCCAAATGGCTCAGAGCATAGCCGTTCTGTGACCCTTAAGCCGCTTCCACCTACAGGATAAGAAGGGGGTTCCCAGTTGTAGGAGGATCTTCCGTTAAAAAAAAACAAAAAAAAAAAACAATAATGGCGTAGAAAGAAAGGCTTTAGAGAGTTGGTTCAGAAAGAGAAAGTAGGGAAGTTGACAAGGAAAGAGGAAGGGAGCTAGCAGGCTTCCAATAGATGTGCACTTAAGCACCCACCGGGATCCATCAGCCACTGTAAATTATTTAAGTGAACAGTGGTGAACGCTTCCAGATCTTCCATTTTTAAAGACAAGGTGGAACTTGGATTTTTGTGTGATGGCAACGAATTCAGGGTTTTACACACTGTGCGTGTGAAATTAAAAAAAAAAAAAGAAAAGTATGGCTTTGGAATGATTCCCGTCTGTGGGGCGGCAATGAGCAACCACTGGACTGAAGGGAGATACTGCTTTGCCCACTTCTATCATCCCTGATCATGCCCATATGTTTTGGTGTCTATTAAATCTTGAAAAAGTCTTTCCATGCTATGAATTGGTGTCCAAAAAAAAAATAAAAAATAAAAAATAAAAATTCTTTCCACAAGGGGAGTGATTTATTTAGAATAACTAGCAGTTTGTTTCTTCATTTAAAAGCACTGAGATGCTCCTGTTGGTCATTCACACGTTAGTGTGAATTGCTTCAAACAGATTGCTATCCTGATTTGCCCTGAGAGGGCCCTTTCATGCTCCCACCTGGAGGCAGAAGAGAGCTGGAGCCAATGCTCAGACTTGGGGGATATATTGTCTGAGCTGGACTCCACTTCTTACCAAGTAGCATTAGTTTCTCAATTCGTAAAATCAAATTAACAGTACCTGCTTTCTACAATATCCAGCATGAACTGTCAGGACTTCATATACATTTGCTGCTTGCATTACTAAACAGAGAAGTTTAAAAAGGGGGAGCTTTAGGAGCACCCGGTGGGCTCGGTCAGGAGAGCATGTGACTCTTGATCTCAGGGCTGTGAGTTTGAGCTCCATGTTGGGTGTAGAGATTACTTAAAAATAAAATCTTTAAAAAAATAAATAAAAGGGGAAGCTTTAAATGATGTGGTAATTTTTGCCTACAAGTTGATAAAAGCATATCATAATACCAAATTATAATGCCAATCACATTGGCGATGGTGAAATGAAATGATATGGTAATAGAATACCATTATGGGATGCACACGGGCACAACTGGTGTAATCAGAAATTGGATGAAATCTAGTCGAGAAGTATAAGTATGCTTGTACCTTTTTTTAAAAAGATTTATTTATTTATCTGAGAGAGGGGGAGAGAGAGAGAATGAGCAGGAGAGACAGAGGGAGAGGGAGAGAATCTCAAGCAGCTACCCACTGAGCCTAATGCAGGGTCCAATCTCATGACCCTGAGATCATGACCTGAGCTGAAACCAAGAGTCAGAGGCTTAACCAACTACACCACCAGGCGCCCCAGTAGGCTTGTAACTTCTGATCCTAATGTAATAGCTTTTAGAATTTAGTCTAAGGATGCACTCACCAAAGTAAACAAAGACCTGCATATAAAGAACATTTTCTGTGGCATTATTCATAACAATATAAGGAGGGGAGACGAAAAAAATTCCTAAATGTCAACAGTGGTGATAAATTCTGGTATGGCGGAAAGTTATGGAATCATTAAATGTAATTTTGAAAGATGATTAATGGCATAGTAAAATGTTCATGTTTTCATACCAAGTTTAAAAAAAAGTAGGATGAATTCTGAAAATACTCTGTGAGTATAATATTGTAAATGTTACAACAAATTCACACACACATACTTAAGAGACCAACAAGAGAAATGTTAAAATGCTACGCATCTCATTTCAACTCTATGACATTCTAGAAAAGGCAAAACTATGGAGACAGGAAAAATATCAGTGGTTGCCAGGGGTTGGGGGATGGATGACTAGGTTGAGCCCAGAGGACGTGTATGGCTGTGAAATACTCTGTAGGACACTATAATGGTGGATTCGTATTATTACACGTGTGTCCAACCTGGAGAATGTACAACACATCAAGGGTGAAGCCTAATGTAAACTATAGCCTCTGGGTGATGATGATGGGTCCATGTAGGTTCATCGATTGTAACAAATGTCCCACTTTGGTGGGGATGTTGATAGTGGGGAAGGCTAATAGGCAGAGGCAAGGGGTATATAAGAAATCCCTGTACTTTCCATTCAATTTTGCTCTAAACCCAACTGCTCTGAGAAAATAAGGTCTTAATTTAAAAAAAAAAAAAAGTTAAGAGTGGATATTTGGGGGGTAATAGGCAGCGGATAAGTGGTTTTTGCTTTTGCATGTGTTTCCCAATGTTTTTTAAATGATCGGACATTGCTTTCCGAAACAGACCATTATTAAAAATGTGTTTAAAAGGTGTGTGTAAAAAAAAAAAAGTGTGTGTATGCATAGTGGAAAGCGCTGAAAAGCACAGAAGAAAATGTGGACTAAAGAACCCAAAGGCTGTATATTCTGGAATAACTTCACTTTGGTAAAAAAAAAAAAAAAAAAAAAAAAAATCCTGGGCTCAAGTTTAGAGTATTAATTCCCAAGTAAAACATGGGCAGAATTGAATTATAGTGAAACAAGCTCAAGTGAAAGAACTTACTATAGCACAAGATGACTCCAAAGTATTGAGACCATAATCTATTCTTTATTAGCTGCAAAGCACCAGGCAATTGCCAATTCAGACTCCTCATTAGAACATATTACCTCTGAGGATCTCAGGGAGGGGATGTGAGACGCTCCTGAGAAGGGGCAACTCGAGCATGCAGAAGACCTGTGGGTGCCCCCCCACCCCCAACAGACTGCAAATAACTCCTGGGCCCTTGTTGCCCAGAGGAGAGCCAGCAGTCAGGGAGAGCTCCAGAGAAAGACAGCGGCCCCTACCGTCCATTCCCCACACAGCACCCAAAATATTTTCAGAATGCAAAAAGACTCCAGTGTGTTTCTGCCTCCCCAAACTCTTCCTGTCGCATTTAGGACAAAATCCTAACTCCTTGTCCATGGGCCACCACTCTGTACTTTGCTCACGCCTTTCCAGGCACACTAGCCCCCTCTCTGCTCCCCTTGGTTCAAAGTTCTTCCCATCTTGGCCCTTTGAAACCTCATCTCTCTCTCTCTCTCTCTCTCTCTCTCTCTCTCTCAGGACAATAACCCCCACCCTGGCCCCCCCAAAACTGCTCCCCAGGACAGGCTTTGGCTCAACCCTCACAGCTCAGTCCAGGGAGACCTGAAAACAGTTTCCAGAGTTACAATCCCTGTTCCAGTTAACCCCTATACTCTATTCATGTTTTATTTATTTTTTGTCTTTGTAGCACCTCTGAACGGATCCGAAACGATTATTATTTTCACTTGTTTCCTGATATATAGAGAGTGTAAGCTCCACGGTACAGGGACCCCATTTTTCTTGTGCACCAAATGGTATCCCTTCCCCAAATTCCTATGTTGAACTGCTAATCCCAAATGTGATCGTATTTGGAGATGGGGCCTTTGGTAGGTAATTAATTAGGTTTATGAGGCCATGACGATGGGGGCCTCATCTTGGGATTAGTGACTTTGTAAGAAGAGACACCAGAGCTGCTCACCCCCTCTCTCTGCCACGTGAGCACACATCCAGAAGCCACAGTCTGCAATGCAGAAGAGAGCCCTCACCAGAACTCGACTGTGCCTGCACCCTGAGCTCGGACTTCCAGCCTCCAGAAATGTGAGAACATAAATGTCTGTTGTGTAAGCCACCCGGTCTCTGGTATTTTGTTATGGGAGCCCAAGGTGACTAACTCAACCAGTGTACCCTTAGTAGCTAGAACAAACCCTGCAATAGTTCGGCATGCAATAGTTATTGATGGGAGAAAAGGTTTTGGAGTTTATAATGCTCTAGTCAAGCTAAAAGAATGGACATGGTGCACTTCGAAGTCCAGGGGTCCTAGATTGAATAGCACAGATGCATTCTGGAAACAATTGCTTGCTGGGGTTGATTTGGGGAGGGCAGAAAGTTTGAGCTCTTCTTGGACTGAAGAATCTCCCCATGCAGAGGTGAACTGAGGACATAGGTCTTAAATGGACATATATTAATTTTCTTCTATGCTTTCTCATCAACTTTTTACCCTCTGTGTGCTTTAGAATTTGAACCGGGGTTGGCAAATTATGGCCCATAAACCAAATTTGTCCTGCTGTCTGTTTTTATACAGTGGATGAACTAAGAATGGGTTTTACATTTTTAAGTAGTTGAGAAAAATCAAAAGAAAATAATAGTTCATGTCACATAAAAAATCTATGCAATTCAAATTTCAGTGCCCATAAATCAAGTTTTATTGGAATATGACCATGCTTATCTGGCTATCTACAGTGTTCTCTATGGTCATGTTTGTATTGCAATTGCAGATCTGAATAATTGTGGCAGGGAATGCATGGATGGTAACACCTAAAAATTTGTTTTTTGGCCTTTTATTTAAAAAAAAAAAAAAAAAGCTCAGGCACTTAAAAACTGTGTGATTTGGGGCAAGACATTCAACCACTCTGAGCCTTGGATCTCCCTGTAAGTTAGGACTAATGGGTTTTGCTGTTCATGGCTATGGTGACTTTATCACAATGCCTCAATGCCCCTGAAGAATTATGAATTCTGCTTCTTATTTGCTGTGTCATTCATTTTTACATTAATGCCCACTAGCTCTCCTTGGGTTTATTGATCTTGTTTGTTTCCTGCCTAGTACACTCCCAGTATACTCCCCCATCTTCCTTCACATTTACCTTGTCTTTTTGAAGAAACACAGCCTAGTGGCTCAGAGCTTGGGGTCTGAAATCTGGCAGTCTAACCCTTCAGTTTATAACCTTTCTTTCCTTTGGTGGGAAGGGGTGCCAATTTTGGTTAGGGCTGCTGTGTGGAAGGAGACAACAGCCACCAACAGCTGAACCCAGTGTCAGGCTCTGCGGGCGCTAGCTTTGACTGTGATAAGGATCAGCTGGATCCCCAAATTCCCTCAGGGTCTCTTTTCTCCTTCTGGTTTTATCATTCCTTCTCCTACCTTCTCATCACTGCTTCTAGCTTGGCCAGCCTCTGTAGTTTTGGAGCAATGGTCTTCACTCCTGCCTGGATCACTCAAGGAACTGTTAACACCTGCTGTCACCCCAGATATGTTCATTTAAACTGGTTTGTTCCAGGAGTCAGACCATCAATAGTGGTTAAAAACTCCAAATGGTCCTTATACCCAGCTAGGGTTAAGAATCAATGCCTTCCCATCTCTTGGTGCAGCATTTCTGGAAGCATCAAAATTCTGGATAGTTCATGGCCCATGTATGCCTGACAAGAGGGCCAAAGTGTCTTCCACTTCTATATGTTCACTGGGTACTAAGAAAGGGTGCCAGCTTCTGGTACTGGATATACCAACCAAAGTGATTCATGGGTCCTGCCTCAAGTGGCTCAGACTCAGAGAAGAAAGACACATGTGATGAAGCTTGTGCAATACTATTCAATTTTTCATTTTCTCGGTGCCTAACAAAGACATGAGGGCCATTCAGATGCTGAGGATGGATTTCAAGAGAGTCCAGAGGAGAAAACAATCATTTCATTTACAAAGGCTGTGGAAGGCTTCACAGGCTCGTTTCTCATTGCATATCATTCTCCTACCCTACTACCAGGGTAAACTGAGTCCCAGAGACTTTGTCTCTTATCTGATGACACCAAGTTGTAGGTCCTTCCAGGAAGGCTCTGGCTTTCAAATAAGAGCACAGTTCCCCTTGCTGAACATCCCTTCATTCTAATTTTCAGCCTAATCTAGAAAAAGAATTGGATTCCTGGGCCTATGACTGCTTTTGCAACAATGCTCCTGCCCTCAGTACATGCCAAGCATGGCATCCTTCCTTCAGCAATGGCCAGGACATCAGCTGATTACCCAGGCCACCTCTGTGCTCCTTCCTGACAGATGGCAGGTGGCACCTGGAGACAGCTATCAAGGCTGCAGAGAATAGCCCGAAGCACTAGCCTCCACTGGGAGTACAAGCTGGGCCTAGGATGAGGTGCACTGGTTGCCCCATCTGCTGGGGCACCACTGCTGTATATACATGCGGTTGATTGCAGTAGGGGTAACTCTGTAGTCTAAATCTTTTTTTTCTTAATTTTTATTTATTTATGACAGTCACACACAGAGAGAGAGAGAGAGGCAGAGACATAGGCAGAGGGAGAAGCAGGCTCCATGCACTGGGAGCCCGACGTGGGATTCGATCCCGGGTCTCCAGGATCGCGCCCTGGACCAAAGGCAGGCGCTACACTGCTGTGCCACCCAGGGATCCCTGTAGTCTAAATCTTAATAAATATGTATTCACATTAGCCGAACACTTATCACACACTTCTTCTGTGTCATATGTACCCCCAAATGGTTTCAGAAAAGCATGAAAACAAATAGAAACCTTTAAAAGAGAACTCAGTTGTTTTCCTCATTAATATGAAAAGGCAATCAGTAGGGAAAGGATGAGGAGGAAAGGACAGACCGTCCCCTACGTAATGACTTCCAATGGTCCTCAATCTTGTCTGCACGTCAGGATCATCTGTAGGACTTCCCACGCTATTGGTGCTCCAGCGGCCTTATATCCTGACTAAATGAATCCCAAACATTAGGGAGAGGGTCTGGTATCATTAATGCTCTGAAAAGTCTCCAAGGGGATTCTGGATTCGGGCCCACGTGATCTCACTTTGTTCTCCCAACTACCTTATGAGGTAAATAGTATGATTATTAGTACGCCCATTAAAAAAATATTGGAGTTCAATTATGCCCATTTTTATCCATAAAGAAAATGATGCTCAGACTGGCATCCAGTTACACATCTAGTAAGTAGCAGAATGGACAGCAACTTTGGATCATCAGTTCCTAGGCATCATGCTAGACTGCCCCTCTACAGAGAAGTCTTAAACTTAACATGGCTTTATGAAGGAGCAACAGCTTGGAGCAAACTTAATGCTATGAGTTATCTCCTACACAGATCAAGCTTTCCCTTTGGCAGGGAGATAACAAACGAGCCATTCGTTCACTTGTCAACAAGCATCTAACTTTTAACCATTAGGCACCAAATAGAGTCTAGGCTTTACCCTAGGCTATGAGGATGGCCTGGACATCATGATGGTGGTGGTGATGACGGTATAACCATAAGTCAACATTTACCGAGGGCCCACCACGTGTCAGTTTCTCTTTAGACATCATACACTGTCTCCTTAAATACTTAGAACTTCTCTGCACAGTGGAAAGCTAAAACTCAGAGAAGCTAAGTGATTCACCTGCCTGAATTCAAAACATACCAGAACTAGAACTAGAACCCCAGTAGGCTGACTCTGTTGGGAATGTCTCCTAGCACAGGGGAGGTCACATGATGTCACCGTCCCCCTCAATTTCTATGTCTCCATTTTAGGCTATGTTTCAGGTTGAATAGTATGAGCCCATCTGGTGTTGGGGGAAGCCTTCCTCCATTCCCCAAAAAGATTCAAATCCTTGGCCATGAACTTTCCTGACCCTCAAAGGAACCGTGAGACACTTAACCAGAGCCTAGCACTTACCCTAATCATGGGGCCAACCACAACCACTGCATCAGAATTCCCCCAGGGCTTTAATTAGATAGGGGTTCCATAACTCTTGCACGTGGGGTCGATAGAAAAGCAATTTTTCCATTTGGTCTCTCTGTGGACCTTGCTTTTCGCCAGCCTAGGGAGGTAGCCCATGTGTGTGGTATACCCCGAGGTCAATAAAAAGCTTTAGAATCCTTAAGGATTGAGTGGAAAATATTCTCATTATAACATTAGAGAAACTTTAAAAAAAAAATCAATGAAGTAATGGGATATAACACCGAATGCGCCCTTTAGCCAGACTCAATTGTTTTACCCACATAAAGCCTCTGGATGACGCATAATGGAGATGCAATGAGTTATTCCCTGAAGATGCAGCCCATGAGATCCAAGGACAAGAGAAACAGTTACAGAGGGAGGGGGAATATCAACATGCACACACACACACACACACACACACACACTCTATCTATCTATCTATCTATCTATCTATCTATCTATCTATCTCAAAGATTATCTTATCCCCAAAGCCAAACTATTTAGGGGCTTTACGGGTGATTTTGGGGTGATTGATTTTGTTTGTTCCCTTCTTTTATTTTGTTGTTCTTGTTGTTTAGTGTAATAGTTAATGGAATTTTGATAAAGTACACACTGCATGACTTTGTTAATTAAGATCAAGGGTGAGGCATGTCTGGGTTGCCGAGAAGTCTGAATTGGCAGCTAGAGAAATGCAGTTTGATTTCTCCAAAATACAACAACTTTGGTGAGATGGACAACATGTCCTTCCAGAGTAACCGCAAAAGAGTCTTGGTTTGATATCTGGAGAAGAATATTCATCATCTCTCAAGCCATATTGTTTGAGGACCTACATACACAGCGTATGGTTAGGTACCTACAGAAATAAAACAAGAAATACAGGGTTGGTTCTTGTGGAGATTATAAACCGTGATGAAAGATAATTCACACATTGCATAAAAGTACTGGGGACAACTAGTTGAGAACCAAAATTCCCGAACAAGAGAGGGAATGGGTTATGCCAATGTAAATTGACAGGTATTCATTTATCCCAGAATTGTCAACCAAGTGTTGGGTATATATGAGGCATTTAATATACTAGGTATACTAGATTCTGTTTTTAATTAAGATTTTATTTATTGGGATCCCTGGGTGGCGCAGCGGTTTGGCGCCTGCCTTTGGCCCAGGGCGTGATTCTGGAGACCCGGGATCGAATCCCACATCGGGCTCCCGGTGCATGGAGCCTGCTTCTCCCTCTGCCTGTGTCTCTGCCTCTCTCTCTCTCTCTGTAACTATCATAAATAAATAATAAAAAAAAAATTAAAAAAAAAGATTTTATTTATTTATTTGAGAGAGAGAGAGAGCAAGAGCACACGAGTGGGGGTAGGGGTAGAGGAAGAGAGGCAAGCAGGCTCCCCACTGGGCAGGGAGCCTGATATGGGGCTCGATCCCAGGACCCCACGACCATAAGCTAAAGTCAGATGCTAAAACAACTGAGCTGGTGCCCCTACTAGGTTCTTATTACATACACATACAGTTATCCTTTCTAGGGAAAGGTTCTTTTTCAGAAGTACCCCACCCTTCTCAGTAGTTCACTAGCTATTGGCAAAGCATGTGGCATTGTTACTACAAGTTGGCCCTGTGGCTATGCGAGTGATTTTTTTTTTAAGATTTTATTTATTTATTCATGAGAGAGACAGAGAGAAAGAGGCATAGACACAGGCAGAGGAAGAAGCAGGTTCCATGCAGGGAGCCTGACATGGGACTCGATCCTGGGTCTCCAGGATCACACCCTGGGCCAAAGGCAGGCGCTAAACCGCTGAGCCACCCACGGATCCCCTATGCGAGTAATTAATAAACATCAAGAAATGGTCACCTCTCAAATAAGTGATAAAATTTCAGACTCTATGGGCTTATTTATTAGGAAAAAAGAGAGAGAGAGAAATCATTGGAATTTAACTGCTTTTTACCTTTGCTTTTTCCTATATCATGGATTTACACTGACCACTCCCTGTTTCAGTAAATGATGTTGCCGGTGTTCAGAGCAGTGCTGCATAGCCATTAAATTGAAATGGTTGCAGGATTTTGTGCAATGGTATGCACCCCACAAGGGTCTGACTCATTTAAGAACGAGAACAAAACTGAACACTGCCCTAGGACACTTTATGTTCGATTTGTGTTATGAACAGCTGAAACCCATTCCCTTCTGGTTAAAGATCGTTTGCATGTGTGTTTCTGCAACACAGAGGTGTTTTTGTTGGGTTCATGCATCTCTCTGCACTTGGTTTCCTTCCAGGGATAGGCTTCCACCCTTCAGTTTAATTGCACAGCATCAAAGAGAAAGCTCTTGCCCCACTGATAACTCCATAGTGTGATGGTAGGAGAAAGGTCACCTGGTGTCAACAGCTTCTCTCCAGGTGACAGATTGATGGATATGGTCAACCAGGTTAAATTGCTTCTCAGGGACTTTTCATAAAGTAGGGTTGCTTCATTTTAGCTACTAGTTTTCTCAAAGGTGGAGGTGATCACTAGTTTGAAGAGGGGCAAGAGGTGAGGGAATACACATACTTGGAAAGGTATGCAATATGTCACCGGGGAAAGAGGACCCATTTTTCTTCCATCTAAAAATTTCACCTTAGGGGGAACTAGAGCACAGTCACAAACTTGTGACATTCTCCTTTTGCAGAGGACTGAAGAATTTTAAGCCAGAGTCCCCTCCTTGCAAATGTGAGGACTACCATGACATCTGTTGGAAGACCCCTTTCCTGGTTCAAAATCAGCGGCAGTTGCAGCAACTAATAAAGCTGAGGTCAGTAAGGGAAAGACAAATGAGATTAAACGGCCCTAATAGAATAGCAACCATGACCTTTGCATTTCATTTGAAATTCAGCCATCATGTTAGTAAAATAATAGAGTACGGGATGGATACTATTTTGCTAATATGATATATAGATCTCTAATATGAATCTCATACTTAGGAGTAAATTACAAATGTGCCAGCTCTGATATATTTTTACTTACATGTACTACAATATTTCATAATCTCCTTGCGGTATTCCCCCCCCGCCCCTTGACAGAGAAAGAGAATACAGAGGAGGATGAAAAAGGCAAATGATGTGCACAAGTGAAACAGCATGTCAAATCTTCCCAAGTGGAGCGTACTGGGACATGAATCTCAAAGGTCCAGTCAATAATTAGAGCCAGCAACATTTCTTCTTATCCCACTTTTGCTCATTTGAATGTCCAAAATATGGAGACTCTATAAATTAAAGTGACTAGAATAATTAATAAGAAATATACTGGATTGGAAATGCAATTAAGGTCTCTATGGTCCGTATACACACACTTCTGTTTCGCTGCACATTTTTAACCACACACGCGGAAAGCCCTCCAGAAGAAAACAGTTTAAGGAATCACGGCCGGTACCTATGAAAGCTGTGAATTATAAAAGGACATTTTCATGAACAAAATATGGCCAACTGAATTTTATTTTTCAGCACAGTGATCTTTGCCTAAAGCTACCAGTTCTGCTGATTACATTGAACATTTCAAATGTCAGGGTTTTGCCGATGCAGAATTCCTTCATTAGGTGCTACTCAGCTTGCTCTCCTCTTCGGCTCCCCTGAAAGTGGGAGATACCGAGATGGAATCTCCTCGTAACCGAATCATTCCCAGCCCAGAGTCACAGAATCCAGCCGGAATGCAGGCCTTCAAATTTAATTTCCTTAGCTAAACGCTTGCTATCAGCAGTGATAGCCCTGGAAGCTCTCAAATCTCCCACTCAGATCTGCAGAGTTCTGCTGAAATTCAGACGGAGACGCCGTCTACGCTGAGCAGAGCAAAGGGAGGTTTCCTGACTGCAGAGTAAAAATGTGGTTCCCACGTAATCGAAGGGCAGGTGCGTGGTGCTGTGTTTGCAGTGACCTCTCACCTCGGAAGAGAAGTGGTTCTTAAGGGGGGTGTCACCGTGCGTAGGGGTGGACAAGGGTGGACAAGGGTGGACCATGGCCTGGGGGGAAGGTTGAGAGGTTTCTAGTGGAATAAACACAGTGAACTGTCTGATTAAACAGATGAAAACCAGGGGACAGGGTTTATGACAGTCATACAAATCCAGCTCCTGGCGGCTGTTGTTTCACAGTTTTCCAATCAGTGAATTTTCAATCCAACAATCTAAGAAATAAAAGGGAGAGGTAGAGGGGCAGTGAGTTGCAGGTGGTTGCCATGTAATGTCACCCCCAGGCGGTGACCTTCCAGGCGGTGTGAAGTATACAGGAAACGTGTGGGTCCTGGGAATGTAAGAGGATGCTTTCACTTCCTCTCGGTTGGGGACTGCAGCATGACCCCTGGGATGGGACGATGTTACCGATTAAGTCTTAATGAGATTTTCTGATAGAGAAACAGTTGGACTGGAAAGGGTTGTCTGAAGGCAATTTTGTTCGGTTCCACAACTGTTTACTGAGGGACGATGGCAGCAAAGCCAGAGCCAGAGAAAGCTCTAGACACCATAGGGAACACAATTAGGAACAGCACCCTGTCCTCAAGGAGGGTCAGATCCTAGGGGAGAGGAGGCAGGACTAGAATGAGTAATAGGACAAGGCTGGCTGTGGTAAGTGCCGCAAGAGAGGCATAAAGGAAGCTCCCCAGGTGGCCAGAGAAGAGGGAGACATGGGGACAGGGTTCCTGAGGGACCCACTTGCCCTGGTGAGGATACAGAAGCCAAAGGACAAAGCTTTGTGGGTAGGCAGTTTAGAGAGGTGGGTGATCTTGGCCCAAGATGCTAAGTTAAACTTAAGTCACAGAGTGACCCCTGTCACTGACATTTACTATGAATGCACATAGGTCATGCATTCTTTAATTTTTTTTTAATTTTTATTTATTTATCATAGTCACAGATAGAGAGAGAGAGAGGCAGAGACATAGGCAGAGGGAGAAGCAGGCTCCATGCACCAGGAGCCTGATGTGGGATTCGATCCCGGGTCTCCAGGATCGCGCCCTGGGCCAAAGGCAGGCGCCAAACCGCTGCGCCACCCAGGGATCCCAGGTCATGCATTCTTAATGACAGGGGGTGATACTGCCCCTCGAGGGAGGAAAGATTGGTTCTAGGTTGGGGAGGGGAGCAAAAATCTTAGATATTGCAATGGTTTGTGACTCTCCAGAGAGCCACTGTACATAACATTCATACAGTATATCTGCGCTCTTAAAATTTAATTGGGGGGAGGGAGTGGGGAGGCTTATCAGGAAAAAAGTGATCTAAAAAGGCTCCTTGGTGAAGGGGCAGGGTGAATGACATAAAAGATGGAGAAACAGTGACGGAGCCTTTTCCCGTGATAGCTGCTTGTGTCTCTCAAAGTGTCTGAAAATGAATCTGGGGCAAAACCTCAACCCTCCAGCAGGCATGGTGGCTCCTCCAGAGACCTGCTTCCTGACTTTGGGGACAGGGTTTAACCTCTCTCCCCTCCTCGGCTCAAAGGCCAGACAAGCGGAGAGAAGGGGTGATGGAGCAGGAAGGCAAGGGAGTGGAGAGGAAAGCCAAGATCACACCATCCCCGCTTCTCTTCCTCCATTGAAAATAGGTCACAGATTTACATTTCATGTATTTATTTTTAAAAGTGGATTTTAGAAGCTCACCACTCCCTATTAAAAATGAATGATGTCTTTAATAGTTTATTTTAATTCCAAATTACAAAGGCTGTATATATTCATTATGGAAATTTGGAAAATGCAGATAAGGCAAAAAGACAATAAACTAATGCCAGCACACATAAACCCACCGTCCCGGAGTGAACACCTTATGATACTATTATATTTCCACCAGACCAGTGCTACCTAATAGGATAGCTGTGAACCACATGTGGCCACTCTGCACTTGAAATGTAGTTGGTCCAAATTGAGATGTACTGTCAGCATAAAATGCACATGGATTTTGAAAACGTGGTAGAAAAAAACTTGTAAAATATGTCATCGATATTTTTTTTTGTATTGACCACATGTGGAAATACATTGGAAATACAGTTTTAAGACAATAGATAATGCAGGGCAAATTCTTTTGCAGCATCACTTCCACTAAATGTAAGCTGAGCATCTGTCATGGCAATAGATGTTCACTTATGTTTAAAGTGAACATTTGGGGACACCTGGGTGGTTCAGTGGTTGAGCCTTTGGCTCAGGTCATGATTCGGGGTCCTGGGATCGAGTCCCACATCAGGATCCCCACAAGGAGCCTGCTTCTCCCTCTGCCTGTGTCTCTGCCTCTCTCTCTCTGTGTCTCTCGTGAACAAATAAATAAAATCTTTTTTTTTAATAAGCTGAACATTTGAGTGCCAGATGATATTGCATTGTACAGATGTCACTAAATGTATGAAGCCAATCCCCTATCAGTGGGTACTTAGCTTGTCATCGATTGTTCACTATTACTACAACTCTGTGACGAACAGCCTTTTAAGTTTATCTTTGCACACATAGCTTCCCCAGCAGTGTGGTAAGGTAGAAAAAGCAGAGCTGAAGGCCAGACAAGTCTGGTTTCAAATCAAATCTCAGCCTTTAACTGGCTGTTTAATGTTGGGCAAAATGTATCTCCACCCTCAGGCTCATTGTCTAAAATGAGAGAAGTCCAGTCGGAAGGATCTGAGTTGGTATTTTGGGCACACTGGAAACACTCAGTCAATAATAGCTAACATGTTTAACATTGTAAATAAAACGTTAACAGCACTATTGTTAGAAAGTTCCAGAACTGTGGAAGCTCACACCATCACCAGAAGTAAAATTATAGAAACCATAAAAAAAATGATTTTTTATTTAAGGCAGAGCCATACATGAGTATCTGAGTTGAAACTTGAGATGTCTAGAGAGATTGCATAATATCCACGGACCATGTTCTTATTGGAAAGTTTTCACCTATTTCAGACCAAAATCACTCACCCAGACTTCCAGCCCTTCCCTTCTTCTTCAACACTGAGTGAAATACAACATTATAGGCAGGTACCATTATAGGCAAGAGTAAAAATGCTTCAGAGACATAATGTTGAAATTTAGTTTGGGGACAAAAACAATTGCAAAATAGGCCTGTCAATGTCTTTCTAACTTGGATTTGAATGGCTATCACCTCTGAACTGAAGACGGAGTTGAGTAGAAATATCTCTCCTCTTTTTAAGACTCAGTATAAAGGATTATGATCGGGAGGTATACGATGACATCCTGGGACAGTTAGATAAATGACAAAATGGCACCTGGAAAGACTGTATATTGATAACGAAGAGGGGAACAGAATGTCCTGGGGTTTTGGAGGGCTTAATCGGCCATTGACACCTGGCCAATGGGATTGGCCTGAGCAATCAAAGAAATGTGATAGATAATCCAATAAACTCAATGAACTAAGGATGCCCAAGAGTTGGTCTTGCTGCCGGATGAGCCATCCAAGAAACAGTCAAGTGGCTAAAGGCACAGAAGTCAAGACCTTATTTTCACAGTGAATAACCCTCTGAGCCCTGGCAGTTGGGCAGCTTCCGTGGGATCATGGTTCTTCCAGCAGTTAACTGTGCAATGTTAGGCAAACTATTTACCCTCTTTTCTCTTGAGTCTCCTCACCGCCAAACAAGGGGGTCATAGGGTTGGTGTGAGGATTAAAACAACTACTGGAAGTCAAGTGCAGTAACATCACACCCACGGTGAAATAAGCTTTCAAAAATGTTAGGAGGTTTGGTAGCTTTCACTGCTTCTGGGTCTTGTGACATCTTTTAAAGAAAACTCTCTATTTGCTGTCTCAAATTCTGATATGCCACTCTCCTGATACAATAGAGCTCTCATATAGAGAGCTCCCAGAATTAGGTACCGAACATAGAAAATATTAAATCCCCTGACAATCATTTCTCAAGAGCTCTCACGCACAGAACTTGGGCTCAGTGTTGGAGACATAAGACAAGATCTCTGTCCCCCAGGAGCTCACAGCCATTCGTAAGCAGCAAGACTAGTCACGAGAGGGTCGCCACAGATTTACTACATGGTAATGGAGAGAGGCATTCAAGCTGCCTGCGGAGCAAGTCAGAAAGGGGTGAGGTTGAACCTAGGCAAGATGGGCAATTATGAATCGGCTGGGCAGAAAAGGAGGAGGAAGGAGATAAGAGCACTTGGAAATTAAAAAAAAAAAAAAAAAAAAAAAAGCTGCCAGAAAAGGCCCGGAGGTTGAAGGTACATTTACAGTTCTGCAGGTGGTGAGAAGGAACGCAGTCATGAGAGTCAAAGTTGCAGAGGTAGGCAGAGGCACAATTCTGAAGGCTTTCTGGGAGCTCAGACTTTGCCCTGAGGGCAATGAAGAGTCTTGCTAGCTTGTTAAGCCAGAGAGCACCATGCAAAGCAGTTTGAAGCAAAGAATGAACCAGAAGCCAGAGCCTGGCATTTTCTACTTTCAGCCTTGATGCCACTGACACCAACATGAATTTCTGGACAGCTCCACATAACAGGACTGACTGAATGATTTGTCCATTGCCAGCGAAATACTTATAAATGGTGAAGCACCTTGTGAACCACACCCTCTTTGGTCTGGGTCCTTGCTGCTTCCAAAGAAATAAGACAGGGTGGGAACAGACTTTTCCCAAAAGAGTTGTCACAATGCAAACAGATTGACCTGGATGTGTTTGCTGAGTCCAGCAACACTGTGTTTAAGAAGTAATTATAAGAGAGTAAACAAAGGAGAGAGGGAAGATGAAGAACACTTATTTACCCAGAGGGCTTATTATCAGAGGTTAAGATGCTGAATTTCTCTTAAAATGAGTGCATGCATATTTACAAAATGTGCAGAATGTGTGAATAGACACACACACACATACACACACACACAGGGAAGCTCGAAGATTATGGTTCTGCAAATAAGGGAGGTAGTTGTAGCAGTGGAAAGAACACCTGGTCTGAAGTCAGAGGGCTGGGTTCACACCCTAGATCTGATACTTCCTATTATATAACTTTAGCACAAAATTACTTAATTTCATCTAAAATGAAAATAATAATAGCTAGCCTAAACACCTCTTGGGGGTTGCTGTGTGACCCAAATTCAAGACAGGATTTGAATGGCAAAGATCAGCCCTGGGTTGGGCTGGTGACATCAGGCAGAAAAGCAGGAACCTGAAGTGTTCGTGCCACATACCACATGTGTGGAAGCCACCAAAGCCCAACACATTTTTACATCTGCTTTCACCAGATCTTCTGACTTTTAATGAGAAACCAGAAATCTAAATGTCTATGTAAAAAAAAAAATTCTTGATTTTTCAATGTTGGCAACAACATCAAACTAGAAGCAGTGGAAAGGCAACATAACATGAAGGGCTTATGGGCTGTTGGTCAGCCTGGAACCTGTGCTCTGGCCAAGTGCACCACCTTTTCGTGCAATTTTAAGTGTGGAGTGGTGAATGAAGCACCTCTTAGGAGTTTGTTTCTACTTATTTTCAGTTTGCTTATGAGTCACGTTTCTACTTACTTTCAAGTTCATAGAAGAAAGGCTTAACATTTCAAATTTCAAATGAATGAATGAGTGAATGAATGAATGAAGCAATGAAAAAAAAAAACCCTTTCAGACGAAATCTGTACCTTCCTTCTTTTTGGTTAACTTTTTGGTTACTTAAGAAAGGGAACTTCTCAGATGTCACCTTCACCTGCAATTCTGAGCTGGAAGCTGAATCTCTTCCCTTCCTGTTCTGAATTCCAAATTCCGTAGCCATGTCTGCAGTATCCTAGAACTCACTATCTTTCTGCACTTCCCTTCCAGCCACCAACTAACATAGGGGTTTTGTACTTTCCTTCGAAAGTCTCCGTAAGAATACCTCAATGCCAGAAGAACTGCAGCCTTTTGAAGCCTGGTTCTTTGGTAGAATGACAAAAAAGATTATACCAGGGTGAACCTTCCTGGTAAATGTGTTCATATACATATGCCACGGGTGCAGGAAAATTCTGAGAACCATGGTATGATGTTCTTCAACATGCTAACAGTAAAATGTATTCATCTAAATGTACTGAGAGTCTGCTGGTTTATGACCTGGGTGCCTGGGGTATAGAATCTTAGTCTTTACCTTCATGCAGTTTACCTTTTGGGGAGGAAGGGGTGAAAATGGTTTAAACAGAAGAAAATGTAAGTATAATCACAGTGGTTGGGCAGGAGTTTAGGTGATAAAGCAGGTAGCTAACTGAGGAAGGCTTTCACTGAGAAGACACACAAAGAAATGGTTTTATACCATCAAGTTGACTCCAGAACTTTTAGTCATCAGGCTAACATTCATGGCCATCAGCACATGGTTAATATAAGCATCCTGTTCTCCCAGGTACAACAGATGATTCATCCTTTGTTGACTCTCCATAGGGATTCATCCTTTTTACTCTCTGTGGATTTACTCTCCATTTGGAGCCAATCTACAAATATCTGCTGAGGGAAATCATGCTTTTGGTTACCCCTCAGAAACATCGAGTTTGATTTTTAAAAATAAAAAAAATAAAAACATAGCCCTTCAAAATCAATAAAAGACCCAAAAGATAGGAAGAGGGCTTTACCCAGAAGAAACATGACTAGCCTTAGAACATACAGGGCAAAGAAGGGGTAAACTTTAACAGTTAACAAATAGGCTCTATTTTTCACCAAATTGACAATTGGGAAGGATTTTTATAATGCTACCTCTTCATTATTAAAGGAGATTTGGGGACTTTCTCTGAAACACTAATGTTGAAAGTGTAAATTGATTTAACCTTTCTGAAAAGACAATTTAAGAATGTGTATTAGAAGGCTTAAACATTTGCATAGCCTTTACTCAAGTATTTCTACTTGTAGGGATTGATTCCTGGGAAAGTCTTTGGTACACTTAAGATACAGACACAATGTTGCCCATCACTGTCCCTTTGTTATGATGGAAAACCAGAGACAACACAGAGCACAAGAGCTCAGAAATTGGATGCTATTAAAAAAATGAACAGTCTGGTACCCAGTCAATGGTCTAGTCTTCAGCTTTATGTTATTCTTATAGCCCTATTCTTCTATAAAGAAGCTTTATAAAGAAGGAACTTTTCCACAATATATACAATAGTTACACTAAAAAAAAATTTGCAAATATACATACAGTTGATATAGGATGTGTTGAGACAGTCAGGGAGAGAGAGGCAGAAGGAGGGGCAGAGAGCCGGGGAGAGACTCAGATGTCTTTTGGAGAAATACTTTCTCCTTGGGGATGTAGGTAAAACTGACACAGAGCTCCCGTTTCTGTGGCCTTTGGGAGTCTAAAAACCTCTCCAGTTTTTGTTAAATTCCCAAGCAGTTTTTGTTCTTACTGCTTCCCTGCCTTCCAGGATCCTCCCATCATATTCATTACCTCTTTACTGCACCATTTTGAGAGGTCCATCAAAAAAATAAGGAAAGAAAGCAAAGGAAAAAGAAGAGGAAGGGAGGAAGGGAAGAAGGAAGGAAGGAAGGAAGGAAGGAAGGGAGGAAACCCATTCTTGCAAAACATTTGAGAGTGTGGTAAACTTTCCCACAGGGTTGGAGTCACAGAAGAAGGGTCACACCAAGTAACCCTGGGCCGTGTGCCTGTCCTCCTCAGCTTAGATTCCTTCCTTCCCTCTCCTCCCGTGACCCTCCCTCTCTCCTGTCAGCCCTGTTTGTGGAGCTCCACATTTCTCTCCTATTATGCACAGCACTGTTCTCCCCGGCTCCCACTCCTAAACCTGCAAAATCAAACCTATCCAGGATTCCACAGATAAAGGGCCTTTCATTGAACAGGGTGGAGGTATCTCTCCTCTTCTGGGGGAAGGCTATACATAGCAACATTTGCCTTGTTCCATATAGGTAGATGAGACATACGTATTATAAATAGATGATAGTTGAGCTGTTACTCACAAAGACCATTGTCATAAATAGCATTTTTCCTGGAACATCTATATCTAGATATATAGGAAAATAAATGAACTATAATGTTGTCTCACATTATCTCTGGATGATGAATGCCAAGTGATTCTAATGTTCTTTGTGCTTATCTGCAGTATCCAAATTTTCATAATACACTGTATTGCTTTTGTAATAAGGGGATCAAAAACAAGTTAACTCTCCACAGAGAAGAAATGCCTGGTTGAAGCGAAGGTTGGCTTGTGGCCAAGATAAAAAGACCTTCAGAATTAAGTAACACTTCCCAGCTCTGGCCAACAGATATAAGCATGAAAATCTCAGTTGATCCAGACCACTCCCACCCCCCTGAGGGCCAATAAATCATGGAGATGCCCACTGAGATGCTCCTACTGAGAAGCGTCTATAACTAAGGAGTGCCAACAGGGCTGTCCTTTATGAGAAGGGAAGGGAGGTAGTGGTGGGAAAGAAAGGAAGCATGGGTTTGGGGAGCCAGTATGTGTCAGAGGCTGTGTTAATGACTTGTAGGTCTTATCTCTGATCTTCACAAGGACTCTGTGACAGAACTAGCATTATCTCCAAATGATGGATGAAGAAACCAAGGCGCAAAACCAAGAACTCATCTCTCTCTCTCTCTGATATTTACCTTTATGCAGACCTCTTTCCCAACTCAGGAGTTATTCTTCCTTTTACAAGCACGTTTTAAAACACCTAGACAGGGCAGCCCAGGTAGCTCAGCAGTTTAGTGCTGCCTTCGGCCCAGGGCGTGATCCTGGAGACCCGGGATGGAGTCCCACGCTGGGCTTCCTGCATGGAGCCTACTTCTCCCTTTGCCTGTGTTTCTGCCTCTCTCTCTCTCTCTCTCTCTCTCTCTCTCTCATAAATTAAAAAAATAAAATCTTTTACAAAAATAAATAAAAAATAAAACACCTAGACAGATCGCCCCAAGCTTACTCTGTGTGATGAAAATGTACAATCACATGAATTTAAAAAGCTATGTTTACCATTGACAACTGAATTGAGAAATTTGTAAGAACAAGTAGTCACTAATGTGTTCTCAAAATTATAGAACTGCTGTGTCAGGATATAAATTCATTTAAGTATGACTTGTGAGGTTTTAGTTGTTTTTAAGATAAAACTATTCATTAGGCCCATATAGTATTAAAAGTATCATGCACTTGATACTATAGAGAAATAGTAAGCTATTATTTTTAAAAAGATTTTATTTTATTTTTTGAGAGAGAGAGTAAACAAGAGGGAGAGAGAGAGGGAATCTGAAGCAGACGCCACGCTTAGCGCAGAGCCCAACACAGGGCTCCGACTCCAGCAGTGAGATCATGACCTGGGCTGAAACCAAGTCAGATGCATAACTGACTGAGCCACCCAGGTGCCCCAGTAAGCTATTATTATTAATAATAATTTTAGCTAATAATTATTGAGCAGCTGTTAGGTACCGGGCCCTCAAAACTCATTACAGTCTTTAATTCTTAGAGTGTGGTAGATCTTTGGATCACACAGTGTGTGGCAGTAATACTCACTCCCTTTCTACCTCCATGGGTACAATGTACTTTCCTATTCCTTGGCTGTGGGTGTGTCTGCGTGACTTGCTTTGGCCAAGGTATGCTAACTGGTAGCCAGTGTGATGTGGCCAAAGGCCCTGACGGTGCTTGCATGATTGTCCTTTTTTCTCTTGTGCTTCTCTCATAACCATGGGAACATCCCTGGGCTAACCTACGCAGGACACCCAACTGAGCCCAGCATTACACCAGTGCCCCTTCTGTACTCCAGCCACATAAATGCTTACTGTTGTCCGACAACTAGATTTTTGTAATTGTGAGGTAGCAATAGTAAACGAATATACATGCAGCATCCTTTGAAGGGGGCATTCTTAATTTAAAATGAAGAAAGTTGGGGATACCTGGGTGGCTCAGTGGTTTAGCGCCTGCCTTTGGCCCAGGACGTGATCCTGGAGTCCCGGGATCGAGTCCCATGTCGGGCTCCCGGCATGGAACCTGCTTCTCCCTCCTCATGTGTTTCTGCCTCTCTCTCTATGTCTATCATAAATAAACAAACAAACAAATAAATAAACCTATCTTTTAAAAAATAAAATAAATAAATAAAATGAAGAAAGTTGAGGGAGGTCACGTAACTTGCACATGTGGTGGACAACAGAACTGGAGTGCTGGCCTGAATCTAAAATAAAGCCTCTGTGCTGAAGTTCACACTATGATTACTCAGCCTGTCGGCCATCGAACCCAAAGTGTGATAAGCACCTGCTGTGTGCCAGGCACTGTCCATGGTCCCGAGAATGTAGAGGTGACCACGACAAAAATCCACAAACTTCAAGGGTTGTGTTTGACCAGGGAGAACAGGAAGGGAGCTTTGCTTTCAATCTGAATAAAGAGATGGTCACCATAGAAGCTGGCAGTAAATAGAGGAGCAAGAATAAAAGCCTTAGGGGATCCCTGGGTGGCACAGCGGTTTAGCGCCTGCCTTTGGCCCGGGGCGTGATCCTGGAGACCCGGGATCGAATCCCACGTCAGGCTCCCGGTGCATGGAGCCTGCTTCTCCCTCTGCCTATGTCTCTGCCTCTCTCTCTTTCTGTGTGTGACTGTCATAAATAAATAAAAATTAAGAAAAAAAATAAAAAAAGAATAAAAGCCTTAGGATGGAAAAGAGCTTGGTATGTTTGTGGGGGGGGGGGAGGGGAAGAAGACCACAGTGGCCAGGGTAGTTTCAGGAGAGTGGAGAGAGAGAAGACATCAAAAAACAAAAACAAAAACAAACAAACAAAAAAACCCACTGAGCCTGTGGGCTACAATGAGTCTTGATTCAAATCTGATTATAACTGGAAGCAACCAGAAAATCTCAGGTTCAAGAGAAAAAATGTTCTGGTTATCTATTTCAGAAAAAAAAAAAAGGCTGCTTTGCTGTGGGCAGACTCTAGGGAGCAAAGCTAGAGACATGGAGACCGGGGAGGGGTGTCTTGGAACTGTCCAGGTGGGAGATGGTGGGACTGGATGAGAGTCGTGGATGTGGAGAGCCTGAGGGTTGTTTCCCAGCTGATTCTCAGATTCAAAAACAGTCCTTACTTCCCTAATTCTAAAATAGACTTGGCTTCAGAATGCCTGAGCAAAACATTTACCAATTTAAGGGCCAAACTAAATTGTGAAAAATCTCTCAAAATATTTGCTTTAGAGTAAAAAGTAAAAACACACTTAGCAGTTGTGAATTAGTCATTCTCCTAAGGTGGGTGATAATTTATGCCACACTTGTAGTCGAATAAAATTTACATTTACACTGAAATCTATATTTTTTTTCAGCAATGGGCTAATTGTGTTTGTTGAAATGTATCAAGTTGGTATAGACTAGGGGAATTGAGTATCTATTTGCAAAGCTATAGGGATTAAATTAGATAAACCCAAAGGGAAAGTAATTGGTAAATTGGGAAGTGTTATGAGCGTATGAAGTATTGTCTAAGGCACTATGAAAGATTAATGGATGGAGGGTCAACTTGAAGTTTTAAAAATAAAAAAGAAACAAATAACTTTGATCCTGAGTACCCCTGAGTGAAAAAAATACCACCTTTCAATAAACAAACAACAAAAACATTATATACTTGTTCATCTGCTTCAGTTTTGCTATGGATCACCAAGAGATTAACGTGCCACCTTTCAGAAATGTTATAAAGATCAGATTTTTCCCAATTCCTTATTTTTTTTTTTTTGAGAGTGAAAACATGTTTTGCAAATCATAATATTCTTTATTGGTCTTAAACCAATGATCCAAATTGCGGAATTCCCCCACAGGCGTTTTGTTTGGTCCAGGTAAGATATAAAGGATTATATTAGGAGCCCAGTTTTTAAATGGAAAAATCTCATCACAAAAACAGATTTCCAGATTCTCTTTTAAAAAGCAATCAGAAAATCTGGTGTTGAAAAAATATTCCAGAGCTGAGTAGCAGCTGCTGATGTTAGACTGAACTTGAGCTCTTCCATCTTGCTCCCTGTTGCTCCCTGCTGTTCTCCTAACATGAAGGGTGTGTTGCCAATTAGCTTCCCACATGATATGGTGTTTTCTTCTGGTAGAGGAATATTTCTTTTTCAACCCAACATGATCAGAAGTGCGAACATGAGAACTAGCCTGTGTTGGCCACACGTGTCTTCTGGCCCAGCCTGCCTCCTTCAGATATGATCATCTTCCAGCTCCCAGGTTAATACCTCTGATCTTTACAGAATACACAATATTAGGGGAAAGTGTGTGAGAAGTGGAAGGAACCCATGGAGAGCAAGCCATAGATTTACAGGTTTAAGCAAAGACATTGGTTGGATACTCACTGTAACTTGAGCTACATCATGTCCTGAATAAAGTGCCCGTGCTCCAGTAGCATCACAACTGAAAGTGATTGCTGGCTCTGATTTCAGTGGAAGCTTGCCAAAAATACACTCCCACTTAAGAAAATTGAATATGATTTTGCAGAGGGGATGGCCAAACTTGATCTCAATATGACAAAGATGTGTGCTCAAAGGGCTCACTCAGGGAAAAGGTCTAGCGTGGCTATGAGGGCACATCTTCAGGGTTTGAAGAAGTTGCTCAAGTGCCAGCAACTTTCAAAATCAAGATGATCATAAAGACTAAATTGTGGTTAATATAAAATGCTAGGGTTTTTCTTTCTTGTTGGATAATCTGGCATTTTCCTAGAACACATCCTGAAAAGGAGAGGAAAGATACATCCCCATGAATATTTATTTACATTTATTCTTTTTTTTTCTATGAAGACACTCCTCAACAACAATTTTGCCATTTAAAATTAAGCTAGAGAATGACCCAAGAAACGGAAAAAAAAAGTTTAAATATGTAGTGATTATTTTTAATCTTGTTGAGAACATAAAGACTACTTTGAAACACTGATTTAAAAGCTATGAACATTTTCTACAGAAAAAAAAAAAAGGAATTTAGGCACACATACAGAATTTCTTCTGTGGCTTCACAGGTTCAACAGATCTCCTGAATTCCACATTAGAAATTACCATCTTTGATCATGTGAAATCCAGTAATACAGCCTCATTGCTAAGTATATAGAGTACGGGGTCAGCTTCCTGGGGTTGCCTCTGGCTCAGCCATGGCTGTATGAACATCTGAGCCTTAATTTTCCTCATCTACCAAACAAGAATACTGTCAATCCATAACTCATGAGCTTGTTTGGAGGATAAGTGAGCTGAATTCATACCAAGTGCTGGAATAGTTGCTGGCACATGGTAAGAGATCAATAAATGTTTGCTGAACATTCACTTTCTGATTTAATACTGGCTGTGTTACAATTTTAATGAAAACCTTCAAACGTATTTTATATTGGCGTTCCTAACATTTTAAGTTAATGACAAAGAAGATATACAGAATACATTTCCCTCCCTTCCTCTCTCTCTCTCTTTCATGCTATGCATCTATCTGTTTATCTATCTAAAGCCAGAGCTTGACATTTTGAAAATCAAGTCACAAAAGGAAGAGGTGAAGAGACAAAAGGAGGAAGAAGATAAAGATGGTAGAGATGTAGGTCAGACCGAGCTCTACATGCAAGGCAAGTATAGAAGGACGTATCCCTCGCACCTGACCACAGACTCAACTATCCCACTGGTATAGTCTGCATCTGGTCAACATACATAGTCAGGGATGAAACAATAGATAGAGCATTTGGCTGAGCTGCTCAGGCAACTAGTCAGTGGAACCATATCCATCATAGGTGATATGTGACCAAAGTCTCAATCACAAACCCAGTCCAACTGGCTGGTGAAGGCCCACCAAGAAGTGTTCATGTTAGACTGAATTGCTTAATGCCAAGCACCATGCAGCAGTTGTTTCTGGTGTTTTGTTCAGCTTATTCTCAGCCAACGGCCAGGGGACCTCCACGTTTCCAAGCTGTGTTGCAATCCAAGGCATCTTGTTTCTTTAGTGGAGGTGTGACTGAAGATGCTGGCTGAGGTAGGCTTTATCCATGAATTCAGTGAGTGTTAAGATTAAAGAACCAATCTGTCCTGTGCCAAGAAGGCCTTCAACCTCTATAGACAGCCTCTTCTTTCATGGACAGTGGGCTCTACAGTATCCCATGGCTAGCTAGCCCCTGAAGAAATGCAACAGAAATTGACCCTTGGGAGACCAGGGTGCATTCAGGAAAAGGGCATTGAGGGTGCTTCCAGCTTGCCAGTAATTCCTCTTATGCTCAGACACTGGAACACTTCTCCTTGTCTTTATCTTGGCCCACTTTTTTGTCACTTTACGCCTTCTGCACCATTTAAAAAAAAATTAACTTTGCAAGACAATCATGATGTCTCCCATTTCATAGATGAGGGAACTAAGGCTTGGAGAGGTCTAAGTTACTTGCTTAAGACCACACAACTGTCATGCATAGCCCATCAAAGGTGCCCGCGTTTCCCATGGTGATATACCATGCCTATTACCTGGTATTTATTTTTGTTTGTTTTATTCAGGTATTTATGTGTAATCATATCCCTGAATTGTGGCTGAGTGCTTTTGTTAGTCCATTGATAAGCTACTCATGAAACAATAATTTCCATGTGTTTGAGTATATATATAATATACACAAAAGTGTGTGTACATATGTGTACATATGCATGTGGAACAGTGGGCAGTGATTCCAAGATGGGGGACAATCTATCCAAACCCCCCCAAAAAACTTGGCATAATTATTGGGATAATTTTTTTTATTGTTAAGACTGGGGTGTGTGCGCTAATGGCATCTAGTGAGTAGAAGCCAGGGATGCTGTTAAATATTCTATAATGCACAAGACAGACGCTCCCACAACAAAGAATTCTCAATGCAAAGTATCAGTAATGCTGAGGTTGAGGAACTCTGTCTACGTATGTACACACAGACATACATATTTATGTATTTGTACACTCATATTCATGTATATACACACAAAATAAACATGTTACACACATATAATCTATATACTTGTGTGTATACATTACACACATATATGTGCCAGTATATGTACGTGTGCATATCTATTACTATCTCCATATCTAGCTGTATCAAAGTGAGAGAATGTGGATGGATGGATGTGTATATGTGTTTGTGCACATGCCTATATGCAACCCTATCTACCCACTTGTATCATATTTGTCTTCCAGGTATGGATTTTTCAAAATGCACTCTTATTGGAAGCATGATGGAGGTAAAGAAGAGACTATTTTTTTTTTCTTTCCTGTAACATCCAGATACCTGAAAACATTTTAACTCTTTCACAATACTCCAACCCAAACTAAATCCATAAAAGTCCATGCCATACAGGGTTTTTTGCTGTGAAATTTTAATAACTTTCAACATGTCCTGCCCAGAAACATGCTAGTCCTCTCGAACGAACCAAAGGGTTTAATTAAACAACCACACGCAGATGTTGGAGTGCATAATTTACCCAGTGAACTGCAAATCCTCTAATACCACAGGGAATCACATACTTTTTCCAAGACAGTTCAAGGGGCCAGGAGGTGACTTGCTCTCTGCTTGGGCCACATCCATTACTCAAGCTGAGAGGAATTAAAATAAATACCAGCATTGAAGTGGAGGTGCCAGGATTCAGCTAATGAGTATGAAAATGCTGTGGCGATTTATGTTCCAGGTGGGGCACTATGTTTCAGGATTCTGAATAATCAGTCCTCTGGTGGGCTTCTCATTTTACACATGTAAGAGATACCTCTTTCTCAGTCCTCCTGGCCAGAAATGGCAATCTGATATAAATACTGAAGCTCTACATCATAATAAAATATTGTTTCCCCACCCAAACTCCAGGGACTTAATTTTCATCAGAGCCACCAACCGATGCTGCGACACTTAAGGCAACTGCCTGGTAAGGTGTGGGAAAAAGCGAAATGTCACAGCAAAGTAAGGACATTTTTGTGCTGGTTTTTTAAAAAATATTTTATTTATTTATTCATGAGAGAGAGAGAGAGAGAGAGAGAGGCAGAGGGCAGAGACACAGGCAGAGGGAGAAGCAGGCTCCATGCAAGGAGCCTAACATGGGACTCGATCCCAGGACTCCAGGATCAGGCCTTGGGCTTAAGGCGGCGCTAAACCACGGAGCCACCCAGGCTGCCCTGTGCTATTGTGTGTGTTAAAAGCTAACGTGATATCTGTGCTACCAGAAAAAGTTTAAGAAAACAGTATCCACATACAGAAATCAATATAATAAATTAACACAGTTGTCTTGTGTCTTAAATGTCTATCTTTAACACACATTATATGTACCAACTGGGGATTTATTTTAAAGATTTATTTATTTATTTGAGAGAGAGAGAGAGAGAAAGTGTGCATGAGTAGGGGGGAGTGGAGGAAGGTGAGAGAGAGAGAGAAAGAGAGAGAGAGAGAGAGAATCTCAAGCAGACTCTGCCCTAAGCTCAGAGCTGGACATGCAGCGAAATCTCATGACCCTGAGATCATGACCTGAGCCAAAACCAAGAGTCAGATGCTAAACCAACCCAGGTGCCCTCCAACTGGGGATTTTTTAAAAATCATTAGTGTTTCAGTTTCCTCACCTACAAAATATGGATGAGGATATATAACATAAGTGTCCTATGAGGGACAATGAGTAAATACATGTAAAATACTTAGAACGATGTCTGATACATAATATTCCATGAATGTTTCTTATTCTTCTTATTTTTTTAATTTTTATATCTTATAATTTCAAAAAGTATCTTGTTTTGGGAATTCCATATTACTTGAGGTATTAGTCAACATTAAGAAATCCTCTCTTTGAACAATATGGACTTAGTCCAAGGGGTAGTTTCAAGTAGTCAGATGAATACAAGCAATATTTATTTTCTTTCTACAAGCCACATGCCCCATTTTCATTCTCAAATGGGCTATTGCTGATACAAGAGAACAGACACAAAACCTCAGCAAATTTGAATAAGCTATCTATATCAAGACTCCAGAATAGCAAAAATAGTCAAATAGAAGACAAATGTGTTGTTGTCAGTCTTAAAAGGTTGGCGATAGTACCTCAGAAGATTCTAGTGTTTTCTGATTTCATCTAATTCTTTCACAAACATAAAAACTGGGCTTCGTAGGCCACTGAATGTATGTTTTGAGGCTTCCCCTCAGTTGATTCTATCTTTTCCTGAGAACATGCCAGCATCCAGAGTCCCTCCATAAATGGAGAAGCAGCCTATAGTAGAATCAAATTGTTTCAGGAATGGTGAGGAAGAAAGAGGGTAATGGAAGGAAATATATATGCATCTTATTATGGCTTTCAAATCTGGAAGATTCAGAAATCAGAGAGAAGATGGAAATGGGGTTTCCTGATGATGTGATGCGTGGGCCAGGGTCAGAAGGATGAAGACAGTTTGTCTAGGAAAAAGAGCCAGTTAAATGTTCTAGGCAGAAGAAAGCCCATGGAAAGACCCTATGGAGGCAAGGAGAGGGTAGTTGGCTCCAGCATCGAGAGCAGAATTTATTTTCCAAAATCACACATATGGAAAGAGGGAGAGATGGAATATTAAGCCAGTTAGTCCAACTCCAGAGTCTGAATTATCTGCTTTTTTACTTTGCTCATTCCATTCTGCTTTAGGCTAATGAGACTCAGAGATGGATAACAAATATGTAAATGAGGTACAATCTGTGTAGCATCTAGAGCAGCGCCTGGTCTTTAGACAGAGCTATGTAAGGATCTGTTTATATTGTTATAATTAATTATCATTATGTACAGAACACTCAAATAAGGGCACGACTAAAGTCCATCCTGTACTTCTCAGTGATCCACCCAAACGCCAAGTGGACAAGGAAGAAGAAAGGGCAGAGGGGCTCATGGCCCAGTGTGTGGTCTTTTGGATGACAAGGCAAGTACCCAGATGCCAGGCAGGGAAAGTTATTTTCTATGATGGCATCTGGCATCCTGGCCTATCCCACTGACATTTGTGTTGGCTGCTGCATTGCTGTCCCTGGAAAGTTTGGGAAGCAGCTGGCTGCCCCCAAACCCCATACTATTTTCCACCTCTCCTGAATCAGACAGACGGGTAATACAACAACCTCTCCTAGTGAAAGAATTGTTCTCCTCTTCCCAAGCCAGCCTATCCTAGATCCACCTAGTACCCAAACCACCACCCAGAGGCACTCTGCTCATGCACAGTGATGTCGTTTTGGGTCCCACAAATGTTCCAGAGAAATAAGACTTCTTACCACCACTCACGTCCTGTGCGTGTTTCCAACGAACCTAACGTTTGCTGAGAAAGAGAAATGTTGACAAACCCAGGTATGATGACTAGACTCTTCCTTAGCACTGATTGCATTTTCAATGACTGCTGAATAATTCAGGGCACTAAACCCCACTGCATGCTTGCAGTGGCTGAGGAATTAAAAAAAAAATGTAAGGTTTCTAAATTACTTCTAAAAATAACCACCAGAAGCCACATAGATATATCACTGTTTGGGAAGTTGACTATAATATGCTACCTTACAAAGGGTAAGCTATTCCTGGTTTAGAGATACCAGTTCACATGATAGTAATTGCCCACACAGATGGGCAAAAAGCCAAAGGCAGGATCCCAATGGAATGGGATGGATGCATTTGGGATCCATGGAACAGAAAGGCATTCTGACAGATTTTACAACAGGTGAGAGGAGAAGCAGTGTCTGTATGTACTCCAGATATAATGGCAAGGGGAAAACTGCTATGCTTTTGCCTATATGTCATTCTTTTTTCCCTAAAATCAAGTTAAAACAATTTGGTGTCAAATAGATCCCACTAACTCTGGTTCACCCTGAAACTATGGTCAGAGATCTAAAACATACCAATTGAATATTTGCTTTGATTTGTGAGCTATTAAACATAAGAAAAGTAATGCTTAAGAGTAGCATTATTTAGGTGTCTAATGTGAAATGCAAATAAGAAAATGCTGCTATTTCTGAGCTCCTGAAGAGTTGAGTTAGGTCTAGATAGACCATGGCCAGGATCTTTATGATCTGAGGGGTTATTTAAACAAGATGCCCACGTTCTAGCTAAATCCCTCTGTGACTAATCCAGCTATGGTGCAATCCAGAAAACACACCTTCCCTAATGAATATTGAAATTGGCTGTCATTAAGAGAGAACTCACAGTGTACTCACAGGAGGGCAAGGAGACAGTGATCAATATTCATACAGATCCATACTGCCCCATTGATTAATAGCCTTCAGTGGTGAATGGTGATAATAAAGCATTATTTTTAGTGCAGGCTGATACAGGATATTACTTAGATTTAAACTTTTTTTTAATTTTAAGCAAGTCTTAATAAATAAAGTGCCAGTAAGAAAAAAAAAAGAGAGAGAGAGAGAGATGGCCCCTCTTCATCCTTCAACAGGATGTTCTTTATGTCACACAAGGGGGCTCAGAAAGGATTGCTCATCCCTAGTCATGGCTGCTTATCAACTCAAAGAGGCAAGACAACCCCTCTTACTTTCCTTACAACTTTGAGCATTCACTGTGTGTAAGTGATAAAGCTAGGAGGGCTCCCAGGGTCACAAATTCTAGCTTCTCTGTATTAGTTTAGGATGTCAACATTTAAGAAGTAAAGATCTTCAGTCAAACTGGTTCGCTATGTCTGTATCTCCATCTGTTCTTCCTAGCTCAGGCAGCTGGGTAGGGTTTCTCCTGCACCCTACTCTAAAGCCAAGGTACACATTAGAAATGACAAATACCCACCATTTGCTTTGACGTAGATGGACCTGGAGGGTATTATGCTGAGTGAAATAAGTCAATCGGAGAAGGACAAACATTATATGGTCTCATTCATTTGGGGAATATAAAAATTAGTGAAAGGGAATAGAGGGAAAGGAGAGAAAGTGAGTGAAAATATCAGTGAGGGTGACAAAACATGAGAGACACCTACTCTGAGAAATGAACAAGGGGTAGTGGAAGGGGAGGTGGGCGGGGGGATGGCGTCACTGGGTGATGGGCACTGAGGGGGGCACTTGACGGGATGAGCACTGGGTATAACACGATATGTTGGCAAATTGAACTCCAATAAAAAAAAGTAAAAGAAAAATAGTCAAGGCACAGAAATTCCACTGGGGATGGTCAGGCTGCTTCCTCCACTTCATGGATCTTGGACAAGTTGTTCACGTTCTGAAAGACCTGTCCCTTAAATGTAACGTGAAAATTCTTATCCCAGAAGTCTTTTCTCTTTTCTAAGGAATGCCAACACTGTAAAGCACCTTGAAAATATACGATGCCAAATGAATGTTTATTATTAGTGTGACTACTACTGATGTGTAGATTTATACGCCTCTTAAAGAACCTTTGCTGCTTTACATTCTTCCTTCCAGTGAAGCATGTCTTGCAGAGAAGAATTCCACCATGACACTTTGACTTGTCTAGCGAAAACTCATTAGACTGTCCCTTTTTTGGACTGCAGCGGTAGAAATAAATTTCTTGGATCCAAGCTATAAAAAAAAGTCTACAATAGGTCTCTGAAAATGGAATTGGGAGATGTTCGTGAATAATTCTTATGGGATATATAAAATTTCTATCCATTAAGCGCTAAAAAATCCATGTACCAAAAGTGGGGTGCCCTGCTTTTTTTTTTTTTTTGAAATTGAAAATGATTTTGAATGTAGTTTATTACTGGCTTCTGATTTCTACATTCAGGACAAGGTGTTTGGAAGGATTTAGTGAAACAGCAAGTTCGCTCTTTTGTTGTTGTGGTTTGAATCCAGAAACGTCCATTTTTATGTACTTAATATGACCCAGGATGCAGTGTTTATACTCGAGGCTGCAGGCAAAAGCTTGGGGCTAGCCCCCCCTTCTTTATCTTCTTTATTGAGGATGAGGCTTAGTTCACAGATGGCATCTTTCCCTCTAATTTTTTACCATCCAAGGAGAGCTTTTCTCTCCCTTGTGATTTTGCTGGCAAATGGAAAGAACCCAAACCAAATGCATCTCTTGTCCTTGCTCATTCTCACACTTCCATATTATATGCAACACGAACTTGCTAGAAGAGAAACCACTGAGGAGCTAATTCCTGTTTTTTTTTTTTTCTTTTTCTTTTTCTTTTTTTTTCCCTCAAAAGAGTTATCCTTTATTTGGCCTGAGAAACCCTTGTCTCCAGCACAGGGCGCTTACAATCCCTTTGCAGTGTACCCCAACTCAATGGCCGTGACCCATGAATCTGATGAGTGTCAGACAGCAGAACCCACTTTTGCAAACAGAGTTGAATGCAGTGGAAATAAAATAAGCATTGTCATGACACAATTTCCAGGCTGCCTTTTCATGATAATATCATTCCTTGGGGTTGTCTCAGTTTTGCTGAAAATGAAAAGTATCAAAATAGAATTAAGCACCTTTACATCTATTCTCTTAGGACCAGCAAAGCCAGTCAAGATGGAAATTTGTCCATTGGCTAAACAGTCAGAATAGCTCCCGCCAAGCAGTGATTGACTTTTTGGCTAAGCTCAGCAGAAATGAAGCTTGTGGTCAATTAGCTTTTCCCTTAATAGGATTGTGTTGGGCAAAATAAAGTAGAGAACGAAGTTGAAGGGAAAACTGTCATTTAATGAATTCCCAGATGTTGTCATGTTTCCCTGAGACATACATCATAAATAAAAGAAGAGTTCAAAGTTCAATGGGCTGCCACCTTGTGCTAAAGTCACATTCCTTGTTGAAGCGGCAGAGAAACAGCAGCACATCCAGAAGGCAAACTATTAAGTGTACCCCTTTAATTGCTGTATCAATTTCTACTTTAGGGGAGAACAGGCTTTGTAGGATTTTTAGGATAGTGATAATAATAATAAATATTATTACTTCCACACCTTGGTCTCATTTAACAAGCACTGACTGAGGGCCTGTCATGTACCACACATTGTGTTGGCCAGTGGAGTGACATTCACGAATGAGATGGACAGAGAGCAAAAAAAGTTAATTTTTAAAAATTACAAATGATAATACTAAGAGCTTGAAGCAAGTGAGCGGGATGCCATGACGAAGAATAAAGAAGGGTCACCGGTTTACGAAAGCTGGTTGGGAAGGTTTTTAGATGACTCCTCAGCTGGGATGGAGCCAGCTCGAGATGAGTCCAAGTCAATGGGATCAAAATGAGAAAAGAAGGGGTGAACTCAGTGAGGTTGGCAAGAGCCAGACCTTGAGTATCAGATGAAGGTGGGTGGAATGACTTCTAAGGCAGTGGGGTCTTTGGCTGGGGAGGGAAATGATCCTTCGTGCATTCCAGCATGGGCTTCTTTGGCTGTTAGGAGAAGAATCCGGTGGAAGCAAAGGGAACAGAGCAGGGAGTGAAGCCCGTCGGAGTGGTCCAGAGAGGGGTGGTTGACAGCAGCCTTGAATGATGTGGAAGGTCTTGCTTATTTATTTTTTTTAATTAACTATTTTAAAGTGAACAAGTCAGAATCCACTGATACATCCACAATGTTGTACAACTACCACTGTTTAGTTCTGCAATATTTCCTAGGAAAATGTCATACCCTTGAAGCAGTGCCTCCTCACAATCCCCATTGTGTCCTTGGCAACCACTAATCTGCTTTCAGTTTCTGTGGATTTAACTCTGCTAGATGTTTCATATACATGGAATCATACTATAAGCAACCTTCTGCATCTGGCTTCTTACGCTCGGCATGCTTTTAAAGTTTATCCACATACCAGCAGTTCCTTTTTATGGCTGAATAATATTCTATGCATCAATTCACTGCATTGACTGCATCTATTCATCCACAGATGGACATTTGGACTGTCTCCCCCATTTCAGCCACTGTGAATAGTGCTGCTGTGAACCCTCATGTATAAGCATTTGTTTGAGTTCTTTTTTTCAGCTGTTTTGAGTATCAATAGAGGAGTAGAATGGCTGAGTCATATGGTGATTCCATAATTCTATATTTAAATTTGTTCAGGAACTTCTCCTTGCCTTTTACAAGTCTGGCTAGGATGATGAGTGTTCTGGTAAAGTGCTTGTTCATAGAAGCCATGAAGTGGTAAATACAGATATTTTCCTCCATCATTACAATTACGAATTCTCTAATACTTGGGTTCAGTCACAATGACCACAGCAGCCCATTCCTGACTTATTCTGATTGCTTTCAGGATGGACGTAAGGCCCAAGGAAAACCTACCCTAGTCCTCCTTTCATATATAGCCCTATATATATCCCTATATCTAGATATCTAGATAGATAGATATCTAGATAGATAGATAGATAGATAGATAGGATATATATATATATATATATATATATATATATATATCCCAAACAACCCAAGCAAACATGTTCTATCTTTTTGGGCTGTTCTCTTGGAAGGATGGGAGTTTTGAGCCCCATAGTGGTCTATTTGGTAGCATGTAGAGAAAACCCGTGTGATCCAGATAACCATGTGTCTTCCACACAGAATCCTGGAGAGGCAGGTCATACAAAATATTTTCGACTTAATAGAAAAGCACCCTCCTTCCCCCCATGATGCTCAGGGAGACAGAGTGCTAGCTCCAGTATCACAGCTGGTAAATGCAGATGCTGGGACTTGGACCAGGTCGTTTGGACCCCACAGCTCCGAAGACCAATGACTGGTTGTCTGGTATCAGAGGGTAAAACTACAGTCAGCAACTCTGGAGAGAACAAACTTGTTTCTCTAAAATGAGGAACTGTCAGTTGTCTAGGAATAAAATGACCCGGTCATAAAATGACCAGTAGCAATTCTGTTGGGCAAAAGCAAACTGATCAAAAAGCGTGGAGGATGTTTAAGTCCAAAGAGCAAAAACCCAACAGTGTAAATTTATGCTGCCTAGCATAGGTGACCTTGGGGTCACTTTTAGCTCTGAGTGGCTCTCTCTTTTATATTTAATGCCTCCACTGATTTTTCAGGAGTGAGTTCAAGGATGAACACATCAGAAGCCAGGGGTAGAACCCGGCTCCATCTGACTTGGCTTGAGAAATAAAACCAACCCAGATTTCCTTTCTTTTACTGGTTGGGGGATTAATCTGTCAAACAGCATTCCACTACAGCCCAATGGTGCTGATCCAGTGCCCCAAATAGGTGGGGCTTGAGAGCCAGGCTGGTAAATTAACTGTTTTAGCTGACATGTTAGGGCAGAAATGAGGGTGAATGCAAGAAGACAGATCCTGCCCCAACACACACAGCAGTGATTATTGGATTCTTTTTTTTTTTTTGCCTTTCTTACTAGACCATGACCCCCAACCCCCCCAAGAGCTGGTATTGTGTTTGGTTTTGCTTACCACTGTCTCCAAAGTGGCTCACACAGTGACTGGCACATATAAGATCCCTTAAAACAATTGTGGGACAAGTAAACAAATTAATAGAGGAGAAAAGGATGGTGAGGAGAAGTATTTCTTTTCATTTCTTCCTCCCACCCACCCCTCCTCCCTCCTTCCCTCTCTCCCTCCCTCCTCCCTCCTTTCCTTTCCTTTCCTTTCCTTTCCTTTCCTTTCCTTTCCTTTCCTTTCCTTTCCTTTCCTTTCCTTTCCTTTCCTTTCTTTCCTTTCCTTTCCTTTCCTTTCTTCTTCCTCCCTTTCCATCCCCTGACACTGATATTTTCATCTATCAATTCCTGAATAATGGAGTTACCCCACAGGGAAACATAACCAGGCCACCTCCATTACATCTTTTATAGGGCAAGGTCCAATATATCATTATCTTTAAGGTTAATGTAAAGAAAGCCTAGTAGTTTAATTTTCATTTTTTAAGGAAATTTGGGCCATCTCAGGGACCCACCAGCTTAGGGGGAAAAGGTATGTCTTTGTGAAATACTTTAGTGTCTTACAGAAGATTGCAGTGAATTATTGGGACATTGCAAGGTTTAAGACTGATGCTTTCTGAAGCATGAAAGAAGTATCTGTAGCTTTTCCTTTTTATGTTTAAATTACTTTGCTTCTTACTTGACTACTTTTTCTGACCTTTTAGAGTGCTGCCTTCTTTATATTTCTCCTTGAGTTCCTTAACCATTTTAAAAAGTAGTTTAGATACATCTCTTATGAGTTCTTCTTTCTTAGCCTTCTGGTCCTCATCCTTTCGGCTCATCCTCTCCTCACTTGACCCTTCCATATAAAGCCTTGCAATATTATTATGCTCTTTGCCCCACTCCATCCATCTCCTTCTTTTTCTCACAATGCAATAGATAATGTGAAGCTATGGATCTATAAAACACTCACTTCTCATTTTCAAGTGAACATGAAGTTATGACCAAGGGGTTCTGTTTGTAATCCATTTTCCCCCACAATGAATGTAATGGGAAACTTGGTCAAATCCACTTAACCTCTTGCACATTTCACCTTGGGATTAATGTTCTTCATGTTGTCCTGCACTGAGCTTTGACAGGATAGAGCGAGCCAATAAGGTACAGAGAGAAAAGAAAAAAATGAGAATCCTCCTAGACCAAGATCTGAATCAAGTCTTTAGTACTTCACAGCTGTGTGGCTGTAGGCAAATTACTTGACCTATCTGGTTTCCACGTTCCCAACCTGTAAAATTTGGTTGACATTACCTATCTCAATGAGTCACTGAGGAAATTAAATTAAATGATGACACCTATTTAGAACTACCACGTAATGGATACTCAAGTTATGAAAGCCATAATGATGATTTAGGCTTTTAATCAGCAAACATTTATTGAACCTGTTTGATAATGGCAGAGGGAGGAGGAAATGAAAAAAAGAGCCCTTGATTTCCTTCCTCATATGTGAATTATGATCATTACAGCGTTTGCATTTTATCTTGGGGTTAAATATAATCTTCAGCTCTGACCCACACACAGTAAATTCTTTTATCCATTCAACGAACATTGGGACTCTATTGTGCATTCACAAAATGACAAGCAAAATCAAACACAATGCCTGATCTCATGGAGCTCGTCTGCACCTATGTTCCTAGAAAGCAGTGGTTCTCAACCAGACAAATGTTCCCATTGGTCAATGTCAGGAGAAAGGTTAGTTGTCACAACTGGATGCTATTGGTATCTAATGGGTTGAGGCCAGGGATACAGCTACGCATCCACCATGCTCAGGAGGGCTCCACAAGAAAGGATAGTCGGACTGTGGAGCAATCCTGCTATAAGGGAAGGGATAAGGATGAGATAATCCATCATTAAGGCAAGGAGTAAAAACAGCCAAGACAGACTTCATCATTGCTTTGGGCTCTCCCAGCCCCTAAGCTGCAATCATGAGATTAGAGTTTCCTGCAACTGCCACAGGAGGACAGGAGGGAAAGGGTTCCTGGGTGCTGAGGCTAACTGTGCAGCTCAGCTCAGAGGCAGAGGGTGGACCAAATGCCCACTTTAGTGCCCATCTTTGCCTCCTCCTGCAAGGACTGGCCTGGGGATGCTTGGGTGTGCAGCTGGCATCCTTGGCTTAGCATTTTAGTCAATGGTTTTGGACTCCAAAAGCTGCCGCCAGGGAAACCACTGCATATGAGGAGCTGCAGAAGCAGCACTTCAGTAGAGATAGTTAGATAAATAATCCTGAATAAAATTGCATATTTTTAAGTGCTTTATTAATACGGTTGGGTAGAGAGCATGCTAAATTCCAGCGTTGTGGAGATGAAGGCTACAGGAAGAGGATTATGCAGAGAGCTAAATGAGAGGGGGCAGGGGAAAGGAAGGACAAGGCAAAGGCAAATTGCCCCCTCACACGCATGTGTGTGTGTGCGTGTGCGTGCGTGTGTGTGTGTGTGTGTCACACAGTGGGAAAAGATACTGATATAGGGATACAGAACACTTGATAGGCTTTGTGGAGGTTCAGGGGACACACTGTGGAGGTTACCATGTACATGAGTGAAGTGACATGACACTATTACACCAGGATTTGCAAACTCGAGTATCTCCAGTGCTGAATAGATCCTGTAAATGACTGAAGGCGACCAGGTGAGAACTTCGGAGGGAATGCAGAAAAAAATGCATTGCCAGAGGGCACAACGATGTCTCAACTCCGGTCATTTATCTTGTAGTGAGTGGAAGAAACCAGAAATTCGTATTTTCACATGAAATGTTATGTATTCACAAGCACATACACATCTGCACACACACACACACACACACATACACACTCTACACGAGGAAAAAGGACTATATCGCAAGTTGTAAAGTCTATCAGCCTTTGTGAGCCTCAAGTTTAGAATCTCCAGCTTGGATTTTATTTTAATGACATCATGTGTTCACTTATTCATTTTTGGAGGCTTTCTCTACACAAGAACATGGGTTTTGAAGTGAGCTGGGAGTCCATGTTGCCTTCCTGGTTAGCTATGACCTTAGACTTAGTTTCCCTGCGTTGCCTCTTCTGGTTTGAGAGTCTGACGAAGGACCATCTACTTGACAGAGTGGATGTGAACAGAGAGTAAGCTAACTGTGTAAGCATTTAGCATTGTTCCAGTACCAGACAGAGCTACCAGATGTTGGCTCCTTTCTCCCTAAGGAGATGTAGTTGAAAGCAGTTGCTATGGCAGGCAAGGGGAAAATCCAGAATTGTGTCCTCAGAATGTACATGCAGGCAGGTGGGAGGTCAATGCTGGTTGCCCCCTACAACTTCTTTCTACGTGATTCTCTCAACTGAAGCCCTACAGTGGACGTTAATCCCCTATGCCTGCCAATAATTCCTTTCCCCTTCTGATAAGAGGAACATCTTATATTTCTTTGAAGAAAAGCTCCTACTCCAGCCCTCATTTTATAAACTTAAGCACAGAACTTATCATTCATATGGGGTTGTGTTCATCCTTAGAGACAAATCTATCTAGTCAGAATACCCCATGTTTCAGGTCAAAGTAACTTGTTCAAGAAGAGTATGGGATATGTGAAAGTTATCCCCGTGATGTTGTATGGTTCAGAAAGAGGTACTTCTTTCTGCAGGTCTTTTAAAAGACTTGTACTTTTAAAACTACAAAATGTTGCATTTTTGACTAAAGGCAGTTCTATTTGGATTTCTGCCACTCATAAATGAAAGAGTTTAGAGAACAAGTCACCATTCCCCCACTCCAGCATAGTTGCTTTTTAACGCAAGGCCCAATCCCACTGTTTCATGTGGTTTGTGGAAGGGAGACCATCTGCAAACATACATCTAGATTCATACTTTCTTCTCTTTTACAGTATGACAGATAGTCTAAGTGCATGGCTTTGGGGAAAGATGGTTGGCAATCTAGCTCTTTCCTTGACTACCTGGGGACTCTGAACAAGTCACTTAGAATTCCCTTATCTGTATAAAAGGTACACGATCACCTTCTTTATAAGGTCATTGTGAGGCAGAAACAAGATAGTAGTAACCCACTTTTTGGAACCCTGTCTAGGATATCAGACACTAGGCTTACTGCTCTTCATGGATCACTATTTCTAGAAGAATTTTAAGATTTTTTTTTATTTATTTGAGAGAGAGAGAGAGAGAACGAACATGTGTGAGCATGCATGGGTTGGGAGAGGGGCAGAGGGGGAGGGAGAGGAAGAGGGAGAGAAGCTCAAGCAGTCTCCACACTGAGTGTGTAGCCCAACATGGGGCTCGATCTCACAACCTTAAGATCATGACCTGAGCCAAAACTAAGAGTCAGACACTCAATGGAATGAGCCACCCAGGTGCCTCCATTTTTAGAACAATTTAAAGTGAAGCGTGTCCCACAATGTCTTGACCTAGTGCCTGACATACAGCAGATGCTCAACAAAACCAACTATCATCATGATTATTCTCATCACTGACACAGTGCTTCTCTAACTCAAAGTGCACTAAATCACTTAGGGATCATGTTAAATTTCAGATTCTGATTCAGTGTGTGTGTGGAGAGGGAGGCGGAAATTCCGCACTGCTAACCAGTCCCCAAGTGATGCTGATGGTGTTAGGCTTTGGACTATACCTTGAATAACAAGGATACAGGACACACAAAGCCTGGATAGCCCCAAAATGGGAATTTTAATTGACTGTAGACTATTCATGGCTCTTCCAAAATATAGCTTATTTGATCCTCTTATTTAATTTTAAGCAAATAAACATTTCTGTTTGGAGACATGATCTCCACCACATCCCAACACACATTCAATGAAAATCTAAAAGCCCCAACATCTGGATACCCAGGCTTCTCCTCTACCAATTACATGAGAATCTTTGAGGGGTGGGGCCCCGTACATTTGCAGCTTGAAAATTTGAAGGCAAGACTGAGCCCCACCAAACTACCGAGTCCCTAGAGAGGAACATCTCAGGCCAAGGGTGATTAGAACTCCAACAAATCCCCACAGGCTGAATTCAAATGGCACCAGAGCTGCTGATGACTTTCAATAGAGTGAATATATTCACATGAAACCTGCTAAACTTTACTACTAACATTGAGAAAACCTATCCCATAATTTTTGCTTATACTAAGACTAATGTAAGTCATTTTGTAATTATAATATTAGTATTGTGGATCTGTTCCCATGAAGTTATTGCATGAAGCCACTTCCTCAACTGAGACTTTTTTAGGAAAGGAAGGACTAAGGGTAGAAAATGTTATTTGAAGACCTAGTTCCTGCAAAATCTAGATCAATCAGCTTAAGAAATCCATGGTTCATTCCAGTAGTCATACATTTCAAAAATATATATTAATAATATATTTTTTTTCTTATGTACTTATAATTCATATTGTTTCAGAAAGTGCATAAGGCATATGAGAAGTAATTACATGTCCACATCCTGATATATGTCCACTTCAACTCGGTACATTTAAACTATAAGGTGTGCTAACCAACCAGCCATGAGAGATATATGGATTTTAATAAAGAAATTGTTTCTTCGAGGAAAAAAAAAAGAAAAAGTGTTCTTTTAGTTTAGGAAGTATCCCCATTTCTGTCAGACAAAAACAAGAAGATTACCAGGGACAAGTTCTTTGCTTCTATCGACTTTGCTCACTTCCTCCCACACTGAAGGCTCCACTGAGGGCAGAAAATTGTATATTTTGCACTTCCGTATGTCCCATAACATCCAGCAGCATTTGCCCATAGTGGGGATTCAATATTTCTGTAGCTCCAAGGCATGAGACAGAAATGAAGAGCAAAATGGGAAGAGCACGGTTTGGGAGTTAAGCTGACCCAGGTGGAAGCCTGAGCTCTTGCACAATTCTTGGCCAAATGAACTCATCTGTAAAATGGGAGTTCTGCTAAGGCCCTCCCACAGGTAAAGCTGTGAAGCATCATCTATTATATGATGTTATTAACATCACCAATGCCAATTTATCATGAATGAATGAAAAAGACACTTTGCCTTGGTTTCTCTTTTCGCATCTATTGATAGAACCCACCACAGGCACCCATCAGATCCTGAAGCCTTCTCTGCTACTGCCTGTCAAATTCCAGGCTCACAGAAAAATCCTTTCTCATGCTCCAAGAATGCAAAGCACACACGGTGTCACCCGGACCTGTGAAGACTCCCCTGGATCTTACCTCCTCATTACTCTAATCTGCAATGTGCATTCTTAGGCTGACCCAGCCATTAATGATAACCTTCGTGGTCCTGGCCCATCCGCCCCGTGCTCCCTAGCCTCTAACCCGCAGAGATGCAAGTGACCCAGCCTCGTCCAGTTTGGTAGCTAACCTCCCAGGCCGCTGCTGACATCTGAACAGAAATCTGTCCTTCAATCAGGCTCTCACCCACGAGTCTGGGAGGAAGAAGAATGGGTTGTAAGCCAGCCTGGTGGAGCCAGACTGCAATGAAGTCTACACTGAGTAATGTGGGGCCCTCACAGAAAGAAATTTAGCATGAAGGAGAAGTCTGGTTGGGGCAAAACTGAGTGAGTGAGGATCCTGGACAAAGACCCTTTTACTGTAAGCCAGTGAATAACGCCTATGCGTGGAACACAGAGGTCCTTCACAGTGAATGCCCTGGAGAGCTGCTTGGAGCTGCACTGGTCCCTGCTTCTGATTTGAATCCTAGTTGCTCTAGAGCATATATTGTGTGTCAGGCACTGGGCTAAACCTGACACATGATCTCCTTTAATCTGCACGACAACCCTATGAGGAAGAAAGGCTTACGGGTGCTGAGAGACATGTAAAAAGCACACAGTTCACAAGTGGTGGCGGGTAGATTTGAACTCAGGCTCTAGCATGTACAGTGTCAGCACCCAGATGCATAACCAACTATGGGTGCTGCCTCCCTGTGCCTCCGCTGGGGCCCATTATCCAGAGAGTTTTAGCATGCATTAGGTTGTCACTTCCCTGCCCTGCCAACAACTCACTCTGACAGAGCTCTGGGATGCCACATGCCCTAAACGGTTCAGGGAGAATGAACGAGAAAGCCCTCATTGCTGAGGAATGTATTAATAATTGGGACTGACACAGAAACTACCTGCACAGCCAACCTGAGACTTTGCACATTAGGGCTGTTTGCCTGTCAAACGCAGCATTATAACTACAATTGCCAAAACTCACCGCATTCATGGAAAATAAACAAGAGCAAAGAGGAATTTACGCTCCGTTGTGGGCCAACCTCCCCTCAGCTCCGGTCATTTCCGTGGCCCCCTCTTGCCTCCAGTTGAGCTTTTGAAATGAGGAATCTTTTTTTAGCTGGAATATTCACCGCCGCCTTTTATAACATCAGCTGGAAGGAGTGACACACAGGATTCAAAACTTGGCTTTGTGTCTTCATGAGGAAATTTTAAATGACTGACAGGCTGGCAAATAATGGTAAAAAAATAAAATAAAAATGCCGTCTCTCAACTTTTCCATCAGAGAAGAAAACTGAGACTTAGATACCTCTTCTGAATGTCATTGCTTTCTACCCATTTTGTGGTTGGACATGCTGAGACGTCTGATCCTATGCATTATGAAGTGAAATCAGGAACTCCTCTGAGAAATCAATTTTTTAGTCCATTTGCTTTCTTGGATCTCGATTCTGAAAGATGTGACCATTCTGGTAGAGTAACAACTTCAATGGGCAGTGAAAAACCACACTGAAATTTTAAAGTATGTACGTGGGATAAAGGGCAATGCAGAAAGAGTTAGAATTTAGAATTCCTTTTTTATAATTTGGCCACCTTGCCTTCTGAGACCTGCCTGAAGGCTGTGTGGCCCTTATTCCAACAGTTTCCAGACTATTTCTTGGACTCTTATAATGTGCAAAGCAGCAGTTTGGGGTCATACTCCCTAAAAAGCAGAGGTAGTTCTTATAGAGACATCTACATAGGAGCCAAAATATAAAATGCAGCAATCGAGTCAAAACTCACCTATTCACAACTATTCTGGCTTCATCTTTCAGAACAGACTGAACACATACCTAACAACAGTCTGACAACAAACCCAATAAACAAAGCTCTCCGTTGTTGGGACTGTGGAACGATGGATTGTTTCCTTTTCTTTTTTTTTTTTTTAACATTTTATTTATTTATTCATGAGAGACACAGAGAGAGAGGCAGAGACACAGACAGAGGGAAAAGCAGGCTCCACGCAGGGAGCCTGATGCAGGACTCGATCCCAGGTCTCCAGGATCATGCCCTGGGCCGAAGGCAGATGCTCAACAGCTGAGCCACCCAGGGATCTGATGGATTGTTTTCTTAGCTGGATAATGTCTCTTTCTTATCAATCTCTGATATGCAAATTTATTTTGATTTCCTGAGCACATATCTAACAGATCAGTCCCAGAAGTGTACTACTGCATGTGACAGACAGAAAGCAGAACGAGATGTTAATGTTCTTGGAGATAAGAAGATCATGGGGACACTAAGATGCCTGTTAAACATGTCGATTTGAGGGATACTCCTGATATGATAGAATCGAAGTGGGTTTGGGAATCCTGCTTAAGACCAGCATCCAAGATGGTTGTGAGGCAGGTCCAGGAACCACAGTCTGAAAAACACTGCCACAAGTCATTTATGGAGCAGATGGTTGAAAAGCATAGGGAACAGTTCTCAACCGGAAGGAGGAAGATGCATTTGTACCTAAAAGCAGGTCACTGAAAATGGTGTGGCTTCCAAGACACACACCCAACATTGGGGTGACAGCCACAGTGGGGCCGTAAAGCAGAACACACACCTGGTGAAATCTTAGAAATTTGCTTAGGAAGGTATCATGCTCATACCAAGATACTGTCCTTCAAGAAGTTGAGATGATGGTTTCTTCTCTAGTGTTCTAACGTGGGGCTCTTTCTTTGGGCAACAACAGATCAAGCTGTTGGCCTGTGTTGCATGAACGATATACAACTTGAAAATGACACCACATGCGATGTGATGAGCTGCTAGAGCCAGGAGAGATGGACAGGACGTAAGGCCCACCGGGGGGCACCACACTGAGTCATGTCTCTCTTGCTCACTTCACAGCAAGTGCTCTCCACGAACACCAACGATTTCCCTCCTGCACTTTTGCTATTATGGCTCTTGGGAGCAGGGAGTTGCAGGCCAGGCAAAATTGCTGAGTTTTATTGGCGTGGCATGCAGAAATTGAGTTCTCTCAGGTTAAATACATGAATGATGTGACTCCATTGTAGGCACTTTGATTGTAAAGTGAAGCTTAATTGGATCAGATACACCACATTGACCAAAAAAAAGAGTTTTAAAAATTCCTAAAATAGTTACTAAACCTATTGTGTGTTTCTATTTTTTGATCAAACAGATTTCGTTTTGGTCAGAAAAACCTCTTGGTACAAATGCACTCACTCTTTCAGAAACAATAAGGGAGCCTTTGGTGGAAGGTCATGTTTTAATCTCATGAACACAAAAAATAATTAAATTATCCATCTGGCTTTCTCAAAGGGATGGAATGGTTTCAACACCACTTCTAAAAAATCCCCTTCCTTCCATTTCCAGGGTGTACACAGAGCAGGGCTCACTTTGCTTGGAGTTTGACAAAGACAATCATATCAAGTGTGAAAAATCCACCAGGTATTCGTTCTGGAACAGCAAAGTCCCCTATTTCCCGGGCACTACGAAATGCTCAGTCTATCATATTTGTTTCCGACTGCACATTACATCCTTTAACATACCTAACAGTTACTTTCAGGGGAAAGTACATTTATAAATGAGCATGGTTGCAGCACCCGACAGTCCCTTTTACCCCGCAAACTTTTAACTATGCTCATCAATTACTCTTAACGGTGCAAAGAGTTGGCAGTGTTTACCCACCATCCTTTCTGAGTTATTCAGCTCGATCTTGCGGCTCATTAAAAGCATCTCTATTTATTTGCTGTGTGTTACAGTCCTTAACTTTGGCACAACACGCCAAAAGAAAGCCCATTTTACTTTTCCCTGTGGTGTTAATTGGTAGAGCATGCTGCCTGCCTCTTCATTAATTATGTCAATGCCTATGAAACTTCCATTTTCATGGGGGTGAATTAACAAGGCCTCTCTGAACAGGGCTGACAAAAAGCCAGCCCGACTGCCTGTGACGATGGGCATAATGAAGGCTGCTGGTGGTCAAGGCCACATTCGGCTGCAAAAGCTCGCTTTGTCTTGGCCCCACGACCCGCTCAGCCTCTCCTTCTCTTGTGACCACCAGGAGGAAATCGGCATTTTTGTGAAGCCAGGGCTAGCAGCTCTGCTTAGGACAGGCCAGACGCCTGGCCAGGCTGCAGAGATGAGATTGGGCCCAACATGCCCCCTGCATGGGGCTGACAGAGGCAGGGCAGGTGGGCCAGTTCAAGCCCTGCAAATGCAGCCTTGGCTTCTGATGCTTCCAGACAGGTTCCTGATTACCTCACTGCAGGGGAAGCAAGAAAATAAAAGGCAATCCCTGCTGAAAACTCCTTTTTTTTATTTTTATTTATTATTATTATTTTTTTTATCACTCTGAGCAAGATGACTTCAAAAGGCTCGCAGGTAGGTGGGAGCAAAAGGAACACACACACACACTGCATAACCCTAAAAACCTTGAGCCAAATCACATCCTCTGGTTAACAAAACCATTCTTTTATTTTTGCCTACTTCTCTACTCAATTATTGTGAAGGTTGGTAAAAGAGTGACACCTAGTTACTGTTTTACTATTTTCTCTCTCAAACATGCATCCTCCTCCTGAAGCTCCCTGACTGGGATCGGATACAAAATTCAGTCTCTTGGGTTCTCTCTCTCTCTCTCTCTCTCTCTCTTACTCACTCTCCAACTATGTCATTTTAATTCCTCTTTCCATCTCCATCTATGTCTTGTGTGACATACATATTGAAGGGGAGAGAAAGAAACGTACGTGGATGGAGGCCTAGGTAGACTGTATGTTTTAATTGCTACTCCCAAACACATCCTTAGAAGGTAGAGGATAGTGATTTTCAGAGGATTTAGCCAGAATCATGGAGAAAAAGAAAACGCATGGTTTAAGCTCATTTCCCAACTCCCTGGGCAAAAAAAAAAAAAAAGAAGAAAAAAAAAATCATAGGGTTAGAAAAATCAGCAAGATGGAATGATCTAGCCTGGCCTCCAAAGAGAGGAGTTGTGGTCAGGTGCTTGTATACCCGCGCCCTCACCCAACATACATATGCAGACAAACACCAACATATACACAAAACACGCATGTGTGTATAAGCACACAAACACACATATATAAAGACACACAAACACACATATACACACAGTCAGTGCAGACAGTGCTACAGCACTAGAGTCTCAGATGAGCTATCCAAGATCCATAGACCTTGACTATTAGGAAGTTTTCTGATGTTTCATTGCAGTCTTTTCTGCTATAAATAAATATTTTTCTCAGAAGAAAGTGATCAGCTACTATCCACCAACTGCTGCTTCCCACGGTTAAGGAGCATGTCTACATTTTCTCTTTGAGGCCTAAGTCCTTGATTATACTCTTAGAATGAGTTACCTCATGACCCTCTGTACGCCAAGGCTGGCAGACATGGGGTTTGGGAGTCAAGTGGATGACAAGTTCCAAACACCAAAAAATGCAGGTTCCAAATATTTATTGTTTGGTTTTGGCCAGAAATCCGGCTGTACTTCCAATTACCAATGACACATTTCTGAGTCCTCTAGGACTTGGTTTCTTCACATATAAGAAAGTAATGATTCTATCACAGGTTGACCGAAAAGAATGAATAAATGACTAGGGCACAGTAACTAAGAGTCGTCAACAACTGCTCCCTTAAAGATTTTGTCCCAACAACAAGGGGATCGTGTAAGAACACCACAGATTTATAGAATGCTAAGGTACCAGCTGCTGTGCTAAACTCTTCATTTGCATCGTTACAATTATCACAAGCACCCATGAGGTAGATGTTATCGTGCTTCCCATTTTGCAGAAAAGAAAACTGAGGTTTAGATGAGTTCGAATGGCTGGCTGAGTTCTTGCTGGTAGTGCATGGAAGAACTCGGATTTAGTGATGCCCCTAAGTGACATGCAGGTAGTGGCATGATTCACGCTGCCGAAGAGTGGAAATAACTCACATGTGCACCAAATGGTCCTAGATAAATAAAACACGCTATATCCGTACAATAGAATCTTCTTTGGCAATACATGCCACAACATGGATAAGCCTGGGACATGCGATGCTACGTGGAAGCAACCAGACACAAAAAACCACCTACTGTATGATTTCATTTACATGAAATGCCCAGAACCAGCGGACCTAGAGAGGTAAACAGTAGATTTGTGGTTGTCTACTGGTCAGGTGAGAGGTAAATGAAGGCTGATATGTCCGAGCATCTTTTGGGATGACGAAACTATTCTCTCCACCCCCTGCCCCAACTTTAATGAGTATAATTGACCAAAATTGTACACAGTATATTTAAGGCATACAGACACGGTGATGATCATGTATGTATACATCACAAAACAAAAATGTTTTGAAATTAGTTGTGGGGATGGCTATGCAACTCTGAAAATATACTAAAAAAAAAAAATCAAAACAAAAACAAACTCCCAAAACATTAAATTGGTGAATTTTGTGGTAAGTGAATTATATCTCAATAAAACCCTTTGATAAACAAGCAAAAAGTCCTTTCTCACTATAAGTAACAAACTACCCAGGCCACCTTACTTATAACCTCATGTGTGCAGACATGAAACAGAAGGAACATTTACTCACTTAATTTTGCAGAGGTAGGAACCCATGAACAAAGGAAATACCAGAGAACAGAAAGAAAAGACCATGCCGCATGGAGTTGGTCACATCAAGATTTCTGGATTAAAAAAAAAAAAAAAAAAGATTTCTGGATTTTATTTTCAGGGCTCAGACAAGGGTATGTTTGTGTGTACAGTTGACCCTTGTACAACCTGGGTTTGAAGCATGCAGGCCTACTCATATGCAGATTTTTTCCCATAAATACAGTACAGTACTCTAAAACCCTCTTCCTTATGATTTTCTTAATTATATTTTCTTTTCTCCAGCTTACTGTACTGTTAAGAATACAGTATATAATATAGATACAACATACAGCATATGTGTTCACTGATTGTTTAGGTTATCGAGGAATCTTCCAGTCAACAGACTATTATAGTTAAGTTCTTGAGGATTCAAAAGTTATTTATGGATTTTTGGCTGCATGGAGAATTGGCATTCCCAACCCTGGGTTATTCATGAGCCACCTGTACTTGTGTGTGTGTGTGTGTGTGTGTGTGCGCACATGTGCATTTTCGGCACTCGGAGAAGGGTCTTAAGTATGTGAACAAAAGAGTACAACACTGGTGGCATGAGAGAGAGGGAGCTAGAGGCTGAGCAAGCAGGAGCCATGGTGGTTTCCTGTCTGGGAGAGACATGAGGTCTGGAACAGAGATGTACATGGTGGACAAGGAGAGAATGGCGGCCCTGAGAGGCATGTGAGGACGTGGAGACTGCCTGGCCGGCGTGAGAGGACAGCAGGTAGCATAAGAGGGAGAGATGAAAGAGGGTGCTGAAGTGTTTAGCTTGAACAACTAGGCATGCCATTTGCTAGCACAGGGATCTATGTAGGGAAACGTATTTGCTGGGTAAGATCATGTGTCATTGTAAAGGACATCCTCCTCCCACATACGTAAGAAATTAAACTTCAAAAGTCCTTTGGGGAAGAAAGATGAGAAGAAAATGAGGATGAAAGACCTACTCTTGATTAAATGGAGGGTCTACATCTACTTCATTAGAAAACTCCCTTGCTTGAGATACACGGTCAGAGACAAAGAAAATCAGGTGGCAGGGAAAAGAAGCAGAAAAGAAAGGAAGGAAGGAAGGAAGGAAGGAAGGAAGGAAGGAAGGAAGGAAGGAAGGAAGGAAGGAAGGAAGGAAAAAGAAAGAAAGAAAGAAAGAAAGAAGAGAAGAGAAGAGAAGAGAAGAGAAGAGAAGAGAAGAGAAGAGAAGAGAAGAGAAGAGAAGAGAAGAGAAGAGAAGAGAAGAGACAAACTCCCCATAAGGAAGTGCAGAAGCTTCCAGAAAGGATCAGGTTCTAGGCAAAAGGGAAATGTCAAATTCCTTCTCTCTTGCTGCTTAGGACAGTGGAGATTAATCCTGAGCTATACAGTGCAAACTTGGAATATTTTACTTCCTTAACAATGCACCACTTTAGAGCTCCTGCATGCCCTCTGGCTGGCAAAGCCCTCTAGCTGTCTTTGAGTCCGTTCCCCTATTTCTGGGCAAGACTTTTTCAACCCTCATCCATCAGGGAAGTCTATTAGGAAGAACTAGCTTTGGCATAAAATAGACTTGAGTTGGTTTATGACTCAATCCTTTATTCATGGTGACATCCTGGGCATGTTCCCTGGCCCTTTGAAACCCCAGCTCCCTCATACATAAAACAGGATGACGCCAGGGCTGTGTTAGAAGGATTAAATGAGATAACCTATCCCAAGAGCCTATTCTAGCACCTGGCACATAGTAGGTTCTCAGCTCAAGGCAGTGACGGTTACCATCATTCTCCAAGGCATCATTTTTGGCTTGTGTGTCGGCATTAGGGGATGCCTTTGACAATTAGGAAAAGCTGCGCCTCTACCCTCAATCAGTGCTCATGCATGAAAACTTCGAATACACCTACTGGAGTCTGATGCATGATCACATTTTAAGAATCTTTGAACTCAAGAAGTAGTTCTCAACGCTGGCTGCCCATTAAAGTTAGCTGGGGAACTTTAAAAAATAACTGAGAACTAAGGCCTTCTTCCCTAAAATGATCTTTAACTGTTCTGCAGTTAGACACAGGCAACGCTATTTCTTAAGATGTCCCAAGAGACCCTAATGTGAAAGCAGAATGGAGAATCACTGATGAAAGGGGAAAACAGAGGCGCCTCCTTCTCTCCGCTCATGATATCCCAAGCGCCCTGCGCTTCCCCTGATTCTGGCAATGTGTCAAGGTGTTAGGAACTCACCCTCCAGGCTCCAGATGACCTACAAACTGACAAGTCTTGACCCCCATCAGCAGCATAATCTTGGCAAGTTATTCAACAATTTGGCTCTCATTTGTTTCTTCTCGTCTATTAAGCAGGAATGGGGCAATCAGACTATCTTCCAGGATTTTGGGGGGCATCAGATGATGTGCTCTATGGGATGGTTCTCAAAATACGCATGGCAAAGCAATAGCTCAGTAACAGATCATATGTAACTGTGAACAATAAGGCCACCATCATCTTTACCATCTTAGCATAGTATCCCTTTATCATCAATAATGTCCTCAAATATTGATGCTAGTCCTCTCTGCTTTCTTAAAAAAAAGCAGCTGGTGAGATTGCCTTATGACAGAGTCCTCAGCCTCCCAGGGGTAGGAGGCTCCCTCCGTTTGGAAAAAGGTCAGTGCCCAGGCCCTAGGGATCCTGACGATGTTGAGAAACCCCGCTCTGGAGTATACCCAGATTTTGAATTCCCTACACCCTGAAGTAGCTTCTGCACAGATTCAAATATAGCCATACATTTAAAATAGCGTGTTTTTGGGGAGGTTGCTAATAAAACAGGTGTTCCTCAGTCATCAAAGACTGAGCCGTTAATGGTACAGCCAACAGATTACTCTCCCTGAGAGTAAAGGATTGTGCCAACATCGAAAAAGAGCAGAAACAAAGGAATCATATACAAAGGTGGCTGATGTGATGACAAAACCTAGCAGCTTGTGCTTCTCTCTTTCTCTTGACCCTAAATGACAGATGCCACTCAGGCTGTCTACTCCAAGCAGCCTTTCAGGACCTGCCACCCACACAGGTTAATCACATCACCCTTTCTTTTGGTACATTCACTCTTCACTGCTGATCCTGGGCTAATCATCATTCCCTTGGCTTGTCTGGAACCTCCCTGGCCCTGCTTTTCCAGAAACAGTGACTCAGCCAGGCAAGGCAGGTGATTCAGGGTGGCTTGATGGGGGTGAGAGGGGGTAGGCAGAAGGGAGGAGGGTAAGAGGGAAAGGCAATTTACGGCGCCTGTGGGTAGCTGGCTTCCCCCATGGCACATTTCTAATTTTATTTTGCTTGCATTTATATTAGGAAATGCTGCAGCCACAGCGTGCTCAGGGTGGGGGACAGACAGGAGGAAGATGTGAGGGCTTATGGCACTTAGAGACAAGGGCCCAGGGAACACCCTCTGAGGCTTCCTTGTTCAGGCTCCTTCCTGCCCACCTGGACTGGGAGCAGAAGAGGAAAGGTCCCCAAGACCTTCAGCACAGGAATTACCATAATTTAGGTTCTTGTTAATTTCCCCCTGGAAACGAAAGGAGTTAGCTTCGCTTACCAGGTGTGGCTCTAGATTCCAACAACAGGCTCTTTCTCTCTCATTTCAGATTCATGGGATGCTTTTTACATGGAAGATGCTCCCTGGGGTTTTTACTGTTTCCTATATTTATTAATGATGGAGCCCTAGAGCCCAGGATTTCTGTCTCTGACAGCTACCAGCCCAGGGGTTAAAAGCTTGGATTTGGAGATCACACAGACCTACTTTTTAATCCAGTGCAACTTGGGACATATCATTTAACCTCCCTGAACCTCCTTAGAGATAATATGAGGATAATAATTGGGATAAAAATGTAAATAATGCATGTAAGAATTTTAGCGGCATGCCTGACACCTCTGAAGAGTGAAATAAAGAAAAGCAGTTGTCATCACCAACATCATGATGGTCAATTTTAGGTGTCAACCTGGTTAGGGCACCTAGTTATTTGATCAAACACTAATTTTGATGTTGCTGTTGAAGGTATTCTGTGGACGGGATTAACGTCAGCTAGCAGGTGTCTTTAAGTAAAGGAGATTATCCCTGGAAATTTCGGAGGGCCTGATCTAATCTGTGAAAAGCCTTAAGAGCGGAACCAAAGCTTCCTTGAGGAAGAAGATGTTTCACCTGTTTACCACCGCCTCTGCTCCTGCCTGAGAGCTCAGACTGCTTTCCCTGAGAGCCTGCCCTAAGGATTTCAGACCTTAAGACCTGGCCAGCCAGCCCCCACAATCATGTCAGCAAACCCTTGCAATAAGTCGTGTGTGTGTGTGCACAGCAGCTGTGTTTTCATTTTGTGGGGCCAGCTCTTCCCCACATTCCCAGGAAATACATTTAAGGTGGGGTGGTATATTACATTGCCAGCACTGCCATAACAAAGTAGCACGGACTAGGGGTTTAAACAACGGAGATGTATTTTGTCATGATTCTGGAGGCTGGAAGTCCGAGATCAAGGTGTTGATAGGGTTGGTTTCTGGCAAAGAGTCCCCTGGGCTTGCAGGCAGTCGTCTTCTCCCTGTGCCTCCCATGGTCTCCCCTCTATGCCTGTCTGTGTCCTAATCTCCTTCTCACGAGGGTGCCACTTCTATTGGACTAGGGTCTACACCAACCACCTCATTTAGCCTTAATGACCTCTTTAAAGACCCTTTCTCCAAATATGTTTTCATTCTGAGCTGTTGAGATTTAGGACTTCAACATATGAATTTGGGGGGAACATAATTCAACCCATAACAGATGGTGAGAGACTTGGTAGCAATTTCATACCTTAGCTCCAATAAGATCTCTGCCTCTAAAAGCCAAATTCCAGAGATAAATAACAATCCTCAGTTTTCCTGTAGCCACGCCAGTCTCTCCTGGTTATTTGCTGCAGGATTGCTGATGCCTGAAGTTACAGCTTGCTAGAAAGGATGGCATGCACTAAGTTCACTGGGTGATGGGCAAAATAGATTCCACATACAAGAGCCCCCCAAGGGGAGGAACTGACGAGCTTCCCTAAGACAGACAGAGGGAGAGGGGAGGAAGCTTCCTTGGACTTGACCTCTACTGCGGCCATGCATCTTCTCAAGGTTCTGTCCCGTAAACAAAGGTAAGATGTTCTCAGGTGACAGATGGTGGCTGGCAACAACAGATGGTGGCCAACTGCCCTCCATCAGTGCAGGTTCTAGCACAAAGCCACCAGAACTGTTCCAACAGATAAATTAGCCCTGGGTGGGCTGGAAGCAACTGCCATAGAGAGAACCCTAGGTCTCTCTACTCAGTGGTTGGGTTCTATTAAAAAGAGGTAAGAACTTTCTTTATTACCATCCATCTTGAAGTTAAAGAAGGTGTTCCTAGCACTGAGCATGGTTTTGCCAGACGACTCTGTAGTGAGCATGCTGTACTTTCTACTAGTATCACGGATCACCCATCCGGCCCCAAACTTGAATGGCCCTATTTCCATTTCATTACTTTTTGTAGCGAGATGAGTAATTAATTCAACCACTTCATCATTCAAGCAATATTCCCTGGATCATCTTTCCTGTACCAGGCACCATTAGGGGCCAATCTAGAGTGTGTCAGATGCCTGATTCACTTTTAATAAAGTTTCTGTTAGGGCTTTTTTTTTTTTTTTTTTTTTTTTTTTAAGTAGGCCCCACACCCAGCATGGAGCCCAACTCAGGGCTTAAACTCACGACCCTGAGATCAAGACCTGAACTGAGATCAAGAGTTGGATGCCTCACCGACTGAGCCACACAGGCACCCCTGTTAGGGCTTTCTTGTGCTGTGGAATTCCTTTCTCTACCATTCGCGTGAATCTAATGGAGGGATAAGGATTCTTGGAAGGGTCAGCGAAGAAATAATGAAACGCATGTTCTGTCTGCTGAGAAACATGCATGGTTGATCAACCTGAAGCTAGCAGAACGAAGGGCCAGAGCGTGACCAGAGGAACCACCATAAAGCCTGGCTGATGATGCAGTGCACATGGAAGTGGGCAGCTATGTAGAGACAAAGGTAATGAGGATGCTGTAAAAGAAGATGTAATGTAAACCTCTTGCTGATCAGTGAAGAAATGCCATTAAGATGGATGGGGTTATTTGAAGGCTCTACAGAAGCACATGCACATCTGTCTGGTATTTCCATAAAGCCCTTGAAGTTGCTGGGATGAGGAATGAGATCATGATGAGCTACAAGGGGCTAAATTGGCTGCAAAAGGCCATGAAGCTCTGAGCACCGTAAGTGAGCCTAACACAGAGAAGGAACCCACCATGGCAATAGAAAGGAACCAGCATTCCAAATCAAGATGACGGCTCCTGCCTCCCCAGTTTTTGTTTTTTTCAGATAAGGGTATTGTTTGATTGTTTAGAAATCCCAACCTAAACACATGAAAAAGAACTGCCTGTCTTCTAAAATGTGTCTGTGCTAAAATGCTCCCTTTCAAACTCTTCCATTGCATATTTCTTCTTGGCCAGGAGCTGGGAATTCAGTTGTGGGAAATCTCATAGTAAATGTCGTGGCCATGTGTTTGTCACTTCGTAAATCCTCACTCTGTGCTTGACAGGACTCCAAGATCACCTTTTAAAGCTAATCCAGCTGAGGGATAAGACAGCATTCTTAGCACTTCAACTGGAGTACAATATGACTGGCAATAAAATCTGCCTTAACCCATATGATTGGCAGAGGGTTACGGTGTGGTGGGCAACTCGCTCTGGAGAGCTTGCAAGTTTCTTTCTTACAAAAAAAATACCTGTAGGCACATATCTCAATTGCTAAAAATGCATGTGATGCATTTGTAAAGGGTCTGTTAGGTGTTTTGAGCAATGCAAAGTCAGACACGTTATAGAGCATCCGATCTCAAAACTCCTACTTAGTCTCCCTGTCTTTAACTTCACCAGATCCTTGTAGTGCAAACACCAAATATTAAGATGTTATTCTCTACTACATCTATTTGACTTTCTAAGTTTGCCTAGAAAGAGAATCAGTCTGTATCACCTGGCTTACACTGACAATAAATATTACTATACAGAGGGGATTATTTTTCCAAATTAGGCTGTATGTAAGCATTTACTCAAATCTGCTAAACATTTTATTGAGTTCCTGATGTTGGTTCAACTAAAACAAAACATTCTACTCTGATCTGGGTGGCCAAGCCACACCTGTGTTCAAAAAACACCATCTGCTCTAGACGCATCATGCTGTCAACAGAATCATGTGAGAAAGCCAGATAATCTTCCTGTATTCCACCATAAAACCTGACGAGTAGGCAATAATGACTGTCTTGCTTCTGGATGTGTAAGCAGAACGTTATTGGCTCCTCAGTAATTGCTACACACAGTTCCCATGTGGTGAGGTGTCAATTTACCTCCCATCGATAATCACTAGGGTCCCCGTACCCACCATTGCCCTTTGAGAAGACTCTGGGACTTCCTTTCCTTCCAGGTCATTCTGCCTATCACCAAAGACGACAGGTTGAATGACCAGGTTGATGTCAACAGTATTAATAACCAGAAAGGCATAAAAATCCAGTTTTTGAACTGCGTCATATGTTGTCAGTACATGTGGCAGAGATATAAACATGGCAGGCAGAGACATACAATCAAAGGTTTTGTTATTTATCTCCAGACGTTTGTACTCGGAAATTTCCAAATTATTCACCTGGACAACACTCATCTCTTGGAGCATTTTCTCCACCTCGCATCCTCCGTCTTAATATCACTGATGGCAGGGGCGGGGGCACAGAGAGGATGCAGACAGAAGGAAAATTAAACGTTGCACATATAGTTTCTACCTTTACCTCATGGATCGGGGGTGGAATAATGTCTCCCACCTCTCTCTCATCCTCTCTCTCTCTCTCTCTCTCTCTCTCTCTCACACACACACACACACACACACACACACACACACAAACTTGAAGATAAACCTGCATTATTCCTCATAAGAGTAGCCTGGAGTTCTGGTGAACTGAGTCCCTAAGAAACCATGAGCATAGGGAAATAAAGGTAGGGCAAGTATAAGAGGGGCAGTAGCCTCCTAGTGAGCCACTGGGGTGATGAGCTTTTAATATGCATGATGTCACGTTACTCCACCTCTAATGGAATTAGACCAACAGTGAAATCCACATCTGATAGGGCATTAGAATCCCTGCAAGGTACCTCACTGCCTGCTTCTTCCTCCCTGCTCTTGTCTCTGCCTACATGTCACCCCGCTCCCCCAGCCATACTGGCCTCCTTTGTCTTTCTGGAGCACGTTGAGACCCTTCTGGCTTTAGGACTTTGTCCTTCTGTCCTTCCCTGTAGGTCTTCCCTCAGCCTGACCTTCACATGCAGACATCTTCCTCCCTGTCAGTGGATGACACTTCATAATTCCTTGAATGTATACCATTATCTCTCACCGTGGCAAAAACAATTTATTCACTGATTTTATTTATTTACTTTGGGGGGATATCTCTGTTAGCACAACACTCAACTTCAGGAGGGTAGGGACTCATATGTCTTATTTACTAGCTCATTAGGCACCGAATGTATGTCTGTGGGACCACATGAGTACTCACCCGTGGTCCACTGAGACAGGAAAGAGAAGAGAGGGATAGAGAGAAAGCGAGAGGAAGAGAAGAAAAACTCCTTCCTTCCACCATGTAAGGGAGGAACTTCCAGTGAACACTCCCTGGGAAGACTGAGGAATTCTGAAAAACAAGGACTGACTTCTAAATTGCTTCCTCCACCATCTCTAACTTAGCATGAAAAGTTGCTACATACAATGGCCTGGGTGATGCTGTGTGCGTGGGGTGGGCCTGAGAAAGGGGCGATGGGCTAGAGGTGGGAACGGAAGACTGGGATGGGTGGTAACTCTGAGGAAGTATAGGGCCCACCCCAGGTGTCTGCATCTACGCGGGCAGGGCCCTGGACTTCCCACCACCCATGGATAAAGGATGAGGCCGGTTTAAACATAGAAGGCTGGAGAAGTTCAAGGCACCCGGGCTGCAGATCTAAATGTTAATCAAAGATTGCGACAGTCTTAAAATATAATGTGAGTGATGTTTGAGAACACAGCACAGCTTGTGCAGCGCTATGTAAAGCAGATGCAAATCACATGGAAATGTGCATGTGTCCTCCTGGGCTGGTTCTGACTTCAGGCCCTTGTGAGGGTTAGATCTCTGGACATCCTTCGATTTCTGGTTAAATCGCTGGATGGGGAGTCACTCCCTTACTTTTGAAAGCAGAAGGCTGCCTTTGCTGGATTTGGAGGGGCCTTTGAGAAGGAGTTACTAATGAGCTGATGTTCGCAAAGGGAAATGGGAAACTCAGAGACACCATTTGCCAATGAGATGCTAGACTGTCTCAAGATAAAGGGACCTGCTTCTGAGCTGGGAGAAGGATAGACAAGGTTGTGCTAGCTGAGAACTCATTGCAATCCCAGGGGCAAGCAACCCATATTGATTTTTTTTTCCTCTTTTAAAAATTGTGGTAAAATACACAGGATATAAAATTTACTATTCAAGCTAGTTTTAAGTGTACAGTTCAGTGGTATTAAGTACATTCATATCATGTAACTGTCTTCTCCAGAACTTCTTTCACTTGCATACGTAAGACTCTGTACTCATTAAACACCAACTCCTCATTCCCCTTGAGCCCCCGGCAACCTCCACTCTGCTTTGTGATTCTAACTATTTTAGATGCTTCATAGAAACGTAACATTGCAGTATTTGCCAGCTTGCGCCTGGCTTCTTTCACTTGGCATGATGCCTTTAAGGTTCATTCATGTTGCAGAACATATCAGAATTTCCCTCCTTTTTAAGGCTGAATAATATTCTGTTGTGTGTATATACTGCAATTTGCTTGTCCGTTCATCTGTCAGTGGACACTCGGGTTGCTTTCACATTTTAGCTACTGTGAATAATGCTGCTAATGAACATGAGAAATACAAGTATTTCTTCAAGACCCTGCTTTCCATTCTTTCTAGGACTCACAAGCTAAATTGTTAAATCATATGATAACTTTTTTTTTTTTTTTAGAAACTGCCATACTGTTTTCCATAGGGGTTGCACACTTTACATTCCCACCAACAGTGCACAAGTGTTCCAATTTTTCCACATTCTCACCAATATTTGTCATTTTCTGTTTTTCTTTTTTTTTTTTTTTCTTATGGTAACCATCCTAATAGACGTGAGGTGGTATCTCATTGTGGTTTTGATTGACCTTTCCCTAGTGATTAGTGACATGGAGCAACTTTTCCTGTGCATATTGGCCATTTGTGTATCTTCCTTGAAGAAGTGTCTATTCAAGTTCTTTGCCCATTTTTGATTCAGGTTTTTTGTTGCTGCTATTGAGTAATGCATGTTGGGTTTTTTGCACATAGTGAAGTGGCTCTAGTAGGAAGACTCTGTGAGAGATTCTTCTAGAGGCAACATAGACATTATATCTACACTAATCCTTCTAACATCAGGTATTTAGGTTGTAATTGGCTTTGCAAATTCCTCTAAATTCCTCCAACAGGAATTGGCGTTGGAGGTGCTACATCCAACACCAATCCCACAATCGCCTCTGACCTGGAGTCTACAGTCGCCATCTAAAAGATCATCCTGATTCCATGCTTGCTTGGCCCACTTTCTACATGACAGCTGGGTAAGCTTTGTAAAGAAATATCAAATTATCATTCTCCTGCCTACATCCAACTAAGAACTTCCTCATCTGGTGACATTCACTATGTCTTCTATTGCATCTGACCATTCTGACTTTCTTTGATTTCTCACACTTATGTCACATTGATCACTTTGGTATGTGGCTTCCCATTCCAGAGTAGCCTCACCCCTCGGCCAGTCCACCTCTCTTCCACCTCTCTGTTTTGTTACCTACAGAAGAGGTCTTGCTTTCTGAGAAATGATTTTATATTCGTCTTCTCTGCCTCAATCTCACAAAATTGAGTTTTGTGGCTATTTACAGAGTCCTGAAATAACTGTGGCTTAAACAAAAGTTTACTATTCTTTCCCATAAAAGAAGTCTGGGGCTAGGCCATCCACCATAAATCTTGTTGTCCCTTCCACTTTTTTGTTCCACCTTTCTTAAGCCATAGATTCCATCCCCAAAGTAGCCTCAACGTCACACAGTTCCATATAGCAGGAGAGAGAAATGGAGGAGAACACATGGATGCCACTGATGTTGTGAGTCAGCCCCTATTAAAGGGTTTTCCCAGAAACCACACCTAATAATTTTCATTGCCATCTTGTTGGTGATCACTCTCTGCTAGGAAAGCTGGAGAACACAGTTTTATTTTCCTTTAATTTGGACATCTTGGCTATAACTAAGGGGCCCATTACCAAGGGGTCAATTACTAAGAAAGAAGGGATAAATGGCTATTGGAAAGGCAGCTGGCAGTTTCTGTCACAATTCCGTTTTTGAATGTTTTTCCTCTACCAGAAAATATGAGCTCCATGCAAGCAGCGATCTTGCCGTGTGGGCAAACGCAGTATCCCCAGTGCCTGTTTCAGCGTCTGATGGGCACATCATAAACACAGGTGCGATACACATTTGCTGATTAAAAATGAAGCACAGTGGTGGCTTTTATTTTCCAACATGACGTTTAAGAACACACATGGACCCTTTCTGCCTTTCGGATTCTATCAGAAGGCAGGCTAATTAAGTGTTGCCAGAGGCCCATCCTCTTTCCCATTCCCCTCCCTGGGAAAATCCACCTGTCTTAACTCTGAGAGCTGTACAATCATTCTGATCATTTGCAAGAAGAGTTGGGCTTCCTTTCTAAAAATTACTGCTGCCTAGAATTTAGCATTGTGTTCCATGTGGAGCCAATTTGGAGGCCAGAACGACTCAAATCCCCTTTCGGTGACACCATGTGTTCATGTCCCCAACAATAAAATGTTGCTATGGCCCAGCTTTTAGGTCTTTCTCTCTAGAATTTTCCAGAAATCTGGCTCTCTGAATGTTGCTGTCTACATTCCGAGCACATTTAGGAATGGCTGATTGCAAAGGTGGTCCCGCAATGTTCTTTTAGTCTAATTTTCTTCCAGCATGACTCAGACTGCTGGCCACTGCCACGTGTGAAAGTGGCTTCTATCTCTCCACATAAAAGCACACAAAGGCATGACAAGTGTTTGGTTGTGCTGAAACTTCCAAGCCTTCAGGCGCCTGTTACCTAGAACACGCAGACATCCATCTCCAAAGACATTTTAAAGTGCATGATTCAGGGCCCATCTCAAAAACATTTCTCATCTATTACTTTTTAACCGATTACCATTCGATTTTTCAAATGATAAAACAGGAAAATCTTTAAACACTCAGTGGATCCTGAATTATTAAACATAAAAGGGCACTTTGGTGTATTTATTATCACACTGGAGGAAATCTTGTCTGGCTTAAGCTCTTAGCTCCTTAAAATGTCCCCTCTACGCTGAAGTGGAGTTAAAAATGCATTGCCATAAAACTCCATCCATTTCCAATTTTCTCATCATCGGTTTCTGACATTATGAGCTGTCACCTTCCCAGGCTGCAACTTCCCTAGGGAGGAGGATGGCCATGTGATGTGGGTGGTCATACTTCACTGGCCTCTTGGAACTGAAAATGAGCCCTGGTTCTCGGAGCTTCTCCCTTTCCACTCTCGAGATGGACTAAGCTTCTCTGAGGATCAACTTCTAGGGGCTTCTTACAAGCACAGTTTGTAAAGTACAAACTGTGCAATGCAGAAAACTCATTTCCTTGGAACCTGTACTGAGTTTTACCTGTACTGTGCTTTTTTTTCTTAATGGGGATAATATTCACATTATGTGAAATTCACCATTTTAAACTGTGTAATTTAAAGGCATTTAGCACATTCACGTATTGCACAACCACCATCTCTATTTAGTTTCAAAACATTTTCATCATTCCCACAGAAAACCCCACATCTATTGAAGAGTCACTCCTTATTCTCCCTCCCTTAAGAGCCACCATTGTGCATTCTGTCTCCATGGTTTTTGAATTATGGACATTTCATATAAATACAATCACACAATTGTGTGACTGTCTGCGTCTGGCTTGTTTGATGGAGCATCATGGTATCAGGCTTCACCCAGGTTATAGATTGCTTTGTATAACTGAATAATATTCCATCGTATGGATATACCACATTTTGTTTATCCATTCTTTCATTGGTGGGTACTAGGCTTGGTTTCAACTTCTATCTACTGTGAGCCTACACATACATGATTTTTTTTAAGGACCTGGCTGCAGTCCTCTTGGGTGAATGACTGGGAGCTCAGTTGCTGCATCAGATGGTAACTCTGTGCTTAACCTCCTGAGGCATGGCCAACTCTTTCCTACACAAGTGATAGTACTTTTCCTTCACGGGTTTTACCTCTCTCTCCTATCGATGCCACTTTTAACTTTGTACTCAAGAAGAGTTCACTCCAGAAACAAAAAGAAGCTCTGGAACTCCCAGAAGCAGGTGTTAAAATCAACAGCAAGCTCTACCTCTCCCTGCTTCTAATACAGCAGGAAGCATGAGATGCTCAGAGCCATATTGTTCCTTATGCCTTTGCTCTGTCCCATAGGAGAACAGCTGTGGGAGAAGCTTAAAGAGACCACATCTGTACTTAGTTCCAACAGCCTGGAGGAAGCTGAGGATGCGAATAAAAGGCCTGTTAAGTGGGGGATGGAGGAAGGAGGGGCAATTAGGTGAGAAGGAGAAGGAGCAAAGCACTTGTTCAGGTGTTAGGAGACAAGGAGAAACAGCCTAGCTACTCACTCTGACTGTGGTGTACATCTTTGAAATGGATTTTTTTCCTTCCTTCCTTCCTTCCTTCCTTCCTTCCTTCCTTCCTTCCTTCCTTCCTTCCTTCCTTCCTTCCTTCCTTTCTTCCTTCTTCTTTAGAGAGAGAGTGTGTGAGCAAAGCAGGGAAGGGCAGAGGGAGAGAGAGAGAGAGAGAGAGAATCCTAAACAGGATTCTCAATCTCAGGACCTTGAGATCTTGACCTGAGCTGAAATCAAGAGTAAGATGCTTAACCCACTTAGCCACCCAGGCGCCCCTAAATCCTCTTTCAAATTACTCGGACTTGCATACAAAGACGATGTCACTTGGCTTTATATATTTCAGATAACCCAACTTCCCCTCTGCATACCACTCTAGCTATATTTAGCTGTACATATTTATCTTTGCTCAGAATTCCACTTCCCTTTCCCTTTGCAAATGCTGTCCGCCTTGCCTGAAACATCCTTCCATAAATCATCCTTCTGAAAATGCCTACCCATCCTCAAAACCCTGCCCAGGAATCACTTGTCCTCTCCAACCTTCCAGCATAACTCCTGTCCCCACATATGCAATGTCACTCAGTTTTACCTGCAGTTATACATGCTGTCTCTTCTTCCTAACCAGGTGCTCTTTGAAGGGAGGGATACTGGCTTCCTCTTAAAAGTGGGGATCAACATATTTACCACTCAGGGTTGTTGTCAGGGTGAAGTGAGCACACACATTTAAAGAGCACTGCCTTGCACATCACAGGGCCTTAATAAATGTTTATGAAATATGGGGAGCCTTTGGATTCCTGCTCTGTCAAGGTTGGCAATGGTCTGAACAAAAGACTCTTAACTGTGCACTGCTAAGCAAATTGGGCAAATGGGACTAGGAAGACAGTAGAGGGGTACAGGGCAACTTGGAGAAATGATTCACCGAGAGCTTCTCAGGATGGAAAGTGAGAGTATTTGTAGCCTGGCCAGCACCATGAGTGGCACACTGACAACTGATTGAGCCAGAAGAACTATTGCTATTATTATTGCCACTCTGACTACAGGACATACTGATCGAGACTTCAAAACTGCTGAACCAAGCCTGTGCTTTTGCTTTCTTTGGATGAATATAAGGGAGGAAGAGGGGAAAAGTGGAGAGGGGGAGGAGGAGGTAGCAAGGGAAGGAGGGAGAGGACCAAAACAAAACAAAACAGTAATCAACAAAGCTTCAAAACTCCCTCTTCGAGGCTGAGCAAGATGACACTCACATTCTTCAGATGCTCAGAGCTCAGGAGAAAGTCCTTAGATCCTGCCACAAACAGCAATGCAGCCAAGAAGGAAAGGGACAGCATGTCACATGTGCTAAGCTCATTTAGTAATCCATTTATGAGAGATATAAGCCAAGCACCTTTCTTTAAACTGTGAACATCTTTGGTTCACATTCACTCTTCCAAACTTAACGCTGTCGGGCCAAGTCTTATTTACCATACCAGGTGCCAGATGTTGTGCCAGATGTCAGGTGCCTGCCCCTGCCCATGCAATAATGCTCATCTCCTCTGACCTGTAATTTATATAGTGGGCAAAAGGTTTGCACATGAGTTCCTTGGTAGAATTGGTTAGGGTTGACAGCACAACCAACATTCTCCCAAGAAGCCATATCCTGCAAGCCTGTGAGATGAGAAGTGATGTAAGAGGATGAGGCTTAGTACGAGACATTCTTTCCCATCAACAAGTATAAGGCTATCCCAGGCAAGCTGGGCCAGTAGCAAAGTACAGGCTCAGTTCCTGACATGGCTAGTCCAACACTATACTCGATTCAAGCCACGAAACAAAGTAAGTTAACAGATAGTATGGGCTTTTTAATAAAGGCTAGGAAAGTAGGGATTTCAGAAATGTTGTTACTAGAAGTGGCAGTCAATGAACAGCAAATTAGGAACCAAAGGACTTAGTTAATACCAGTAAAATTTTAATGTTGAAAGAAGATGTTACTCATTCGTCTTCAAAATCTCCACTTCCAAAAGCCAATGAAATTATTTGTTTCTGGTGACGAGGTGGAAAACAAAACAGATTCGAAGATAGTTGGGAGCCTTGTAGCTCAGTGATGAATAGCTCCTTAGAAATTAGAGCCAACACTCTGAAACCTTCAGCCTTGAAGAATCAGTTGTTCCCAAACCCTAGCCATCCTTCTGCCACTGTCACTAAATGGCCATCATGTCTCATAATGACTATCAGCTGCTTAATATAACTTTACACTGATGCACTCTGCTTCCCCTAAAACATTATTTTTACAAGGCAACTTTATATCAATAATATCAGTGGAGAAGAAAAAAAATAGCATTTATTCCAAATAGAGTAACCATAAAATAAATACAATGCAATCACAAGTTATTAAAATCTTGCTACCATTACCTGAAGACACAGAGCCTGAGGGCTCGATTTTATTGTTAAAAATGGAGATCATCAAGTATTAGTGAGATGTTTAAGACACTCTCGCATCAAACAAAGACTTTCTCAATGATATAAACAGGAAAATGGAAAGAAAATTCAAAACAGAATAACTCCATCCCCAAATGATTGGTTTAATGTTATTTAATAGCATCTCTGTGTGTCACCTAGGTCCATAATAATCAGATGGGACTCACGCTTTGGGAAAGACAGTTTACAGCTAATGCTTTTCTTCAAAAGAAAGAAAGAAACAAACATACTACTGTGTTTTCAACTTCTATTAGAATATCTCATATTTCTAGTTATCTCTCCAGGAAAATTTCAGTCTCTTACTCTCTCCTTCGCGTGGCAACATTTCTTCCAATTTTAAGTTAATTAAATATACAACCATAATCTCTGCTAGGCTCTCCTATCCCAGAATAAAATATTAATATATCAGATAGTTGTTTCAGAGCATGAACGCTTTATCTGTAATTCTCTACCCTGTTACACACCAGCTGTATGACACTGGGCATCTCTCAGCAAAGTCTCCTCATCTATAACGCAGGGTACCATGTGGTACCTCTGTATGACACTGGGCATCTCTCGGCAAAGTCTCCTCATCTATAACGCAGGGTACCATGTGGTACCCTGGATTGAGTACATGTAATAGGCTCGTAACAGTGCTTGGGACATGTAAGAACCATATCCAGCATTTGCTGTCATATTGATTACCTGCCTCTATATGTTTCCTGTTCCTGCTGTAACAAATTAGCACCAACATAATGGCTTAAAACAACACAAACTTGTGATCTTACAGTTCTGTAGTTCAGAAATCTGACGCAGGCCTCATGGAGCTAAAATTAATGTGTTGGTGGCACCGTGTTCCTTTCTGGAGCCTCTAGGGGAAGATCTGTGTTCTTGCCTTTTCTGGATTCTAGAGGCTGCCTGCATTTCTTGGTGCATGGTTCCCGTCTACGTTAAAGACAGCAAGTGCCCATCCAGTTTTTTACAGGGTACTTCCCTCTTCCATTTATGAGGACCTTTGGAATCCTATTGAGCCCATGCAGATAATCCAGGAAAATCTTCCCATCTTAAGGCCAGATGTTGAACAAAATCAATTCTATTTGCAGCCTTAATTCTCCTTTGTCGTGTATTCTAACCTGTTCACAAATTCCAGGGATTAGGATGTGGACATATTTGGGGCAGAGGGCATTAGTTTACCTACCACACTGCCAAACTGTGAGAAAGCTATCCCCATAAAGAAGAACAGAAGATGTGGTCTTTTTCTCTGCTCTTATGCTGTTCTCAGAGAGTATGTGAGGCTGTCCCAGTGGGATATCTCAAGCAGGTGACCCTTGAATGTAATCTCTTCTTATCAATATGTTTGGCATGACCCACACATTGTTTTTATTGCTTAAAAAAATTTTTTTAAGATCGTATTCATTTATTTGAGAGAGAGAGTGGCAGCCGGGGTGGAGGGGGGAGGAACAGAAGGGGCAGAGAAGGAGTGGGGAAGAATCTGAAGCAGACTCTGCGCTGAGTGTAGAGCACAATGCAGGGCTTCATCTCACCATCACGAGATCATGACCTGAGCTGAAACCAAGAGTCAGATGATTAACTGACCTAGCCACCCAGGTGCCCCTAGTGTTTATAAAAATATTTTTAGCTTGAAATAGTTTTAGATTTACAGAAAGATGGCAAAAATAATGGCAAAAATAACAGAATTCTCGTGTATCTCTTATGCAGCGTCCCCCAACACTGACACCTGACTTCCTCAGAGTACAGGGATCCAAGCCAGGAAATTCACACTAGGATGATACTGGTAATTAAACTGCAGATTGCACTGGGAGTTCGTTTGTTTATTCTGTGTACCTCTCTTTTCTGTGTCAGGATCCCACCCAGGGCCTCACCTTGCATTTTGCTATTATTTCTCTTTATTCTCCTCACAGTTGACATTCTAGCAAGTCAACATTTGGTTGAGCTGAATGGTGCCACCAAGTACCTCCATTGTATAATTATCTCCATTTGGGAGGGGGGGGTGTCTTGGGCTGTGCAGGCATTTTTATCTGCAGCTTCTAGGTAAGCATTGCTAGGATTCTGAGAAGCCCCAGTCCAGCAACTTTCAGACCTCCGGGTCTCTTAGATGAACCCTCCCCACCGCCCAAATACTACACTTCCCCTAACTTCAGATTCACAAGCAAACTCTCTCCTTTCACAAACACCAGTAAGCTCCCATGACACTAAAACAATAAAATGGCAGGAAAGCACAGGAGAGTCTGAGATATTTAGTATCAGAACTAGAACTGCTGGCCAGTGTTCTTCTCCTCACCCTCCTCCATTTCCCCTCTTCTTTCTGGTTTTGAAAACAGCTCAAGGAATTGTACAGAAAGGGCATCAATAGATTACAAACTGTTTCCCTCTAATAAAATGTTAAACGATGTTGAAAATTAATCACCAGGGCCGTCGTGCTGCCCTCCTCAGAGGGAGACGGCTCGGGAAATTTAATAAATTATTATCACAATGATGTTCCTATTATAGAATTTGCATTTCATTCCCAAGGCTTGCATTCAGTCTCAAAGTTGCCTGATGATGGTTAATAAAGCCAAAAGGACTCTTTTGCCTCAATGGTTGGAGGGCTATGCTCACAGTGGTCCATCAAAAGGTATTCTTTGGGCTTCATTCTTAATTATTTCAGCTTCTGCTCTAACCTCCTTCTTTATAATTTTGGTTTCTTTAAGACAACTAAAGACAGTATTGAATCGTGAGAGTGCCCTCCTGCCGGAAACACGCACTGTAATGATATGCCTAGCTTAAAAGCAAATCTAATCTACTTGCTTATTAAATTTAAATGTGTTTAAGGTTGATATGGTTTGAAGATGATATGTAAAATAACAGCCTCCATGGTTATAAATGTCAACTCTAAAAATTATATGCAATATAACATACAAAATAAATGCTGCTTCATCTTTACATTCCACTGTGATCAATTCATTAAACAATGTATTACAAGCCATGAGGATGATCGTACAACGCAAGACGCCATTTGTCACAGCATATTCTAAAGCACCCAGGAAATGCTGTAGAGATCTTTTTTTGTCAGCAATGGATTATAGTCCTTATTAGAAAGAGGGGGAAAAAACAGCTTTCTGATGTACCACGACCAGAATTACTTCTCCAGTAAAATAGTAAAGACTGAGGAAATCCATTCTTAAGGCAAAGTTCCATATTAAAAAGTAGAAGTGGGATAATGGGGTTTCCTTAGGATGAAAGCACTGGCTAGACACAGTAAGTATGATGGTAAAGAATGAAGATGGATTTCCTCCTGGTTTATAAATCACAGTTTCATAATGTTCAAATCATACCCTGGGAGTCCCTAAGCTGGATTGATCACAGCAGGGTCCTATGCCAGTCTGAGGAGGGGGCATGTAATATACATCCTGGGCTCCTTCCTCAAGGTTCTAATTGAGAAGATTGGGGAGAAGGCTGGGAACACCTTTTTTACCCCCAGGAAAAGGAACCTTACTTCATAATTCCCTGAATAGTTAACAAGCTCTGAAGCATAATTAAGCCTTGCCTAGCACACATGTGCATGTGTGTGTATGTCTGTAGACAAATCTGTTCTAACTCTTAAAACAATTGAATGATACAGTGAATATGAAGAAATCTGTCTGCCCCAGGGAGCGACCTGCTTTACACAATTAGAACCATAGTGGCCAGAGAATAACACTACCAATACATTGGTGGGATATGTCAAGTGGTGCTGACTTCTAGGCAACTCTATCACTCTGTATGCCCAACTTCCTCAATTTTCCTCAATTTTCTAACTTAGGTCACTTCCCATCTCCCTTTAGCTCATCATCTAGAGATGAGAGTTTCATTCAGAAAAAAAGAAAAAAAAATGCATCTGGCTGAGAAGTCAAAATCTCTGTTGGGAATTCATTGAACAATGAGAAGCATCAATGCTTATAAAGCCTAACAGAAAATGAGGACAGTTGACTCTGGCTGGAAGGATTTTTATTTTAATTTTTTTAAATTCATAAATACATTTAAATTTAATTGTTCTAAGCACATGCTACTTTATCAATGGCATTCTATTCCTTAGTAACTGTCTATGAAGTCTTGAGATCATTATTACTTTTTTTATCACTCAACAGAGAACTCTGCATTTGGGTCACTCATTGATGTCCTGCTCAATCCTATTTCAATTAGGAATAACGATCCTTTTTCCTTCTGCATTTGGGTTGGGCCTGTCCAGACACACAGGTGATCAGGATATAGATGGGTAGAAAATACACTTCCAGGAAACGGATGGAAAGAAATAACACTTTATTCACCAGAAATAGTGGGAAGGTTATGCAGGAGATTGCCCCCAGGTGTCTAGAAGTCATGAGGTTGCTGACCTAGACCTCCTCGGTGATTTACAACCTACAGCACCTTCCTCCCAGTGGTAGACCAGTTTATAAATTAAGAGATTTAATTGAGAGATTTAATAAAGAGATTGGTAATGGGATACTGATAATTATGTCTTACAGAGTGCCTTATGTCCTCTGGGGTGTGTGTGTGTGTGTGTGTGTGTGTGTGTGTGTGTGTTGGAAGGAGGTGCTTTGGAGTGGGGGCAATACATTCCTGGAATTGGGAAAACTAACTGAATCACTGTGAGTCTTTAGAGCACGGTCACTATGGAGATGCCATCTCCCCAGACTTCATCAACTAGGAATCATTGAGCCTTCCCTTTAAATGCCCTCAAGTCTTGACCAGCCTCTGACTAGAGTTTCATGAACCAAACCTTCATTGGATGGTTTATCCTTCTCAGAGGATAATTACAGCCTCCACAGTGTCTGAGAACTCCCTCCAATCCCCAGCTGCCTGATGCTCTCTATGCTATTTGCTTAACTGTTTCTCTGAAAGCTCCTCAGACTCTGAAACTTGTGCTTTTAACAGCAAACTCAATGTCATTCCTTTGCTCCTTTGCAGAATGTCTTGTGCCATCTCTCATGGTCATACTTTCTGCAATTGTGAGACAGATCTGCATCAGGACCCCAAATGACATGGGACGTATTCAGCTCAGGATGGCAATACAGAAAGTGGTATGCTGAGCCAACAATCATCAAACAAGTCTGCAGTAAGATCTGCTGTCATCTGCTTAGAGTATAAAAGAACATTCAGGGAATGGAGTGGGAGAAAATTATACATGCATACACATACATGCGCACGTGCACACAAACACACACACACAGAGCAAAACATTTCCTTCCTGCATGACTTAGTCAGGGTCTGTATTAGACCTCTCTACCATACAGCTAAAAGCTTCCTCCAAATGGTATTTCAAAACTAATTGCAATGCAAATTTCAACTTTAGAGTTTTTAACAAAACCCTACTCAGACCACATCAGAGTGTTTTAATGCAAGACTTACAATGTCAAAGGAAATACAGAAGACACACTATGGCTTCTCCATTTTAGCCTAAAGCATTTGAGTTACCTTCTCCAGCTTTGTAGCCATGATCCATTTCAGGGAACCTATGCTGAATCCATGGCTGTAAGGATGTTATATTTCATCACATTTATGCCTCTGGTTTCCTTTCCAGTTAGATAATAATATATCTCTAGCTGAGTTGGCTGATTCATCAAAATTCTGTAAGGCAATCAGTAAAATATTCCACATTTCATTCAGAAAATGCATAAATTAAAGAAAAAGTAAAATGGAATAAGATGATCTATAATCCCACTATCCAGGGATAACTGTGGGTAAAACAGTGAAAAACATTTTTTCAAGATTTCTTTTCTGTGTGTGAGCTAATTCTTAAAGTGCTATGATTTTGCCCATGCCATATTGTGGAATCTGCTTTGTTCACTTGACAATACATTGTGAACACTGTCCAATATGACTGCCATAAATTAGCCAATTCTGTGTGTCAGAAATTTAGGTTATTTCCAATTTTTCACCATTAGGAAAAATGCTGATAAATATTCTTTTATGAGGAGCCATATTTGTTTCCATGATGTTAAAAGGATTTTCCCATAGTGCTAAATTATATGTACACTCCTTTTTAAGACTTCACACCATTTTTAAAGTGATTCATAATCTCTCAGAAGAACCAAGGAAGGACAGGTGCACTATAAAGAAAGAAAGAAAGAAAGAAAGAAAGAAAGAAAGAAAGAAAGAAAGAAAGAAAGAAAGAAAGAAAGATTTATATCCTATCTTATGCCACCTGCCCCCTTGCTCCTTACCTATAATTTCAGTAGTTCAAAGTGTCTAGAGAACTGTTTTTAAAAATAAGTTATAACAGATATTATTGAGACTACGGAGCACATTTAGATACGGATGATATTTGAAGATAGGATCAATTTATTAATGATATGGTGGTTTTATGTGTATCATATAAATTTTTTAGACATTCCTTTAGCTACTTAGAAGTAAGTTTTATGCTGTCTGGAAACTTTAAAGTATTGTGCATATCTGTACAGTTATTAAATCCCAATGTGAGTATATGATGATCATTGTATTAGTTTCTCCTTTTCTATATGTATAGTATTTTTCATAATAGAAATAGTTTTTAAAATAGAACCAGAACTTTCTTCTCAGTGGGGATAGAAGCACATAGTAGGGTCCAAGTGGAAGAGGCTGCTAGTAGATTGGCAACAAGAAAATCTCATTTTTGTCATGCCACAGTGCTCTTCGGGAAGATGACTGCTGACAGCTAGTGACATGAGTAGCCTTAAAGGATCTGTGAAATAACAGCATTTGTGTTTCCTAGGGGCATCTGAATTCCCTGACCCTGACTCTCCAGCTGTCTGGATCTGTACCAAAGCACACAGACCAACCATAGGGGTTAAAGGCTGGCAACCACTTGAGAGGAAGAGGAGAAGGAGTCAGAAAGGGAGTCTCCATGGGGCAATCATATTTGTGTTAAGAACGAATTGGGGTTGTTGGTACCTAGGGATGAAATGCCATAGAACCCAAACTGCTGTGGCTCACCAAGTACCTATGAGGCTCCCTGATGCTCAGATCTTCACATGCTGGTGTAAAGGCTTTACAACCGAAAAGGAATCCAATATCCTGACATGTGTGCTCATCGTCTAATACTTTCAGTCATAGCAGGAAAAAGGAAAAAACCAGTGTGTTTGAAGATAAACTGCGTAACTAGGCCTATCTCTGAGGACTAAATTGATTTATGATTCTGACACACAAATATCTGCCCAGATGTTTCTCAAGGTGTAATAAAAGTGGCAGGGTTTCTTGCAAATGGTGTATCCCATCTGCCCAAGAATGCGTGTGTCCACAAAGATGATCCATATTATCATGGGAATTATTAGGATGCAATATCATCAGAGGCACTAGACCCAGGTAGCTCTAATCTAGTCTTATCACTTGCAGACAAAAGCATGGGATCCAATGGTCTTCCATGCAATCTATCTCTGTCAAATGCATTAAGGAAATTACCTGTCAGAAACATCATGGCTGAGATTCTGTGATTAAACACAAACGTGGAAATGCTCAAGGGTACAGTGCAATCATTAAGAAAAAAAAATTACACACAAACACCTCCTTCAATTTACTTGCCTTAGAATTAATTCTGTGATCATAAATATTTGAAATCTGCAGAGCGATATATGACATGAAACTTATCAAGCACCCACTCTGGCTGAAGCTATGCCAGGTGTTTCCATACACTGTCCCATGATATCTCATTGTTTGGTGGATGAAATGAGATAAATTCCATGGATGCTATTCTATGTACTTACTGCACAATTTCAAATGTATTGCTTACTATTTAATCTAAGGTTCAATTTCCTAATCTATACTGTGGAACATCAATATGCATATCATGTGGTCACTGCAATGCTTCAAAGAGATAATAAAAAAAAAATATATATATATATAAAGTTTTGAGCACAAATTTGGCACAAAGTAAGAATTCTTACACTATTATTAAGTAACATTTATGAGTAAGCATTATTATTGTGGTTAATTAGCATCCCCCTTAAACACACACACAAAACACATACTTAGAGTTTAAGGAACTTGTCTAAGGTTTTGAAGTTGATAAATGGATGCACAGAAATTCTGAACCAAGGTTGTTCTGACTCTAAAAGTTCAAGCTCTGTCTGTAGGTCTCCATTACGCAAGTTCTTAAAAATAAGTTTCACAGGAGTTCACAAACATTTATGGGGGTTCATATCTCTTTAGGTACACCCATGTGATTAAGACCTGAATGTTCTGACCCTTCTAGTATACTGTGTTAGCACACTATTTGCAAGCCTGGAGAGGATTGCCATAAAGGCATACTAGAGGAGTCACACTTAGATCATTTAGTTAATTTCTGACCATGAGATTAGGGTTATGGGTAACTACGGGGAAGTAAAAACCCACATGCAACGCAGATAAACAGATGCCCTGTGTCATGTGGTGAGTTTATGGGTATATTGTCATCGCCATCATCTCTCCCCTGGTCTTTGGCTAAAACCTGTTAGCTTATCCCCGGGCTCTCACTATTCCCCTCTCCACAGTCTACTATCCACAAAATTCTTATAAATTGTCAACTGGTTGATGCCCCTTCTCTCAAGTCACTCCAACGGTGGGCCATTGCTCTGAGATTAAAATTTCATTTCCTTGCCATGAGCGAAGTAGTTTCCTTGATCTACTTCTCCTCCACCCTCTTCTCCTCCCCCTCGTTCTTAGAATTCATTCCAGACATAAACGGCTCTTTTTCTGCTCTTCAAACACACCACACCCCTTCCTGCCAATGACTCTGTGTACATGCCTTCACGTTGTTGGGCGCACCTCACAGATCCTGTCTTTCTCTCCCTCCACTCTCACATCTGCACCACCCTTAGTCATTCCAGTTCAAGTCATTCCATTTTACTGTCTTATGATAACATCAGATTCTGAAATTTTATCCTCTCTTTACTGGATTACTTTATATATTTTAAACTACTTCGCAAAGTAGAATGGTTGTTTCATGCAGGCAGAGACCTAATAACCTTCTAAAACCATACCTGACAAAGGAAGTGCTAAGTAACTCCTTGCTGAACAGAAATTAATAAGATGAAAAGTTCTCTGTATGTTTTATCAACTTTATTTGAACAATAATGCTAATCCCTTGCTTACTTTCTGTGTGAGTCAGCTATTCTGACTCCTGCTTGGACAGACCCCATGAGATCATTAATGCAGACTTCTGGGAAACTTGAAAATAACACACACACACACACACACACACACACACACACATTATTTTATTCAGAAATATTGATGAAGTAAAGGAGGAGAAAAAACACAAAACATCTGTTGTAGCTAAAGTTTGGATTGACCTGTGAAGGTTTCATTATTTAACAACAGTAAATAAATAAAAGTCTTTGGATTCAGGAATGCCTGGGTATCTCAGTTGGTTGACCATCAGACTCTTGATGTCAACTCAGGTTATGATCTCAGGGTCATGGGATTCAAGGCCCTGCATCGGGCTCTGCACTCAGCATGGAGTCCGCATGCCCCACTCTCTCTCCTCCTCCCTTAGCCTGTACTCTGCTATCTCTCTCTCAAATAGATGAGTAAATAAAATCTTTTAAAAAAAAGTCTTTGGGTTCAGGATACTTCCATGTTGGACAGTGGGCCTCAGCTGCTGGCATGAAATTTCAAGCAGAAAAATTACCCCCGTTTTTGTTTCTGTCAATTTAAGCTCAACCCCTACCTTCACTATCCTCTATAAACTCATAAATACAATATGCCTGTAGTTATCTGGGGATACATCTTTTTCATCCTTCCTGGCTCCCCAAAATCAAGCCAATCTCTCTCAGACAGAGACACCCATAAGAAATAGTCATTTTATGCAATTCAACACCTCAATTAATGTACCTCAATTAATAGGACCAGCATTGAATACCAACCCTAGCTGGATCAATTTAATTCTTTCTCCTAGAAAATTTAGAATTAAGGATACCATATGCCTTACTCATACTTTTATATATTCAGAAATGTTGCTATGTGTCTAATATGTGTAAAGCACTGTTTAGGAGAAGTTTTTGCTTTCAGATATTTAGGTTCTAGTGGGAGAAGCATACAGTGAATGAGTCAACAAAGAAAGTGGGATAATTTATGATCGCAGCATGTGATTGATAAGGTGAGGGAAGACCTTTGGAAGAGGTACCATGAGCTGAACTACAATTAACATAAAGGAGTCAACTATGCAAGGGTCTGGGTGGAGCATCCCAGAAGGATTTTGTACAATGTGCAAGGTGGAGAGAAGGACAAACCTAATGAGTTGGCCATGAGCTGCAAAGAAAAGAGTAAGTTGTCTTGAGGCTTGAGGATTGATGCCTTTCCTGGTCCTTGTTTCATTCCATTTGGGTCTCTTGGCATCTATGGAATATTTTAAAACTAAATTCTTCCTTTTCACCTAAGTGAGTCTGAAGAGAGTTTCTGGGTATTTGTTTTTTCACCAAGACAAATTAGAAATACCTCTTATCTCTAGATTTCTGGAGCAACAGCTCACAACAGAATATCTGGAAAAGGGTAAAACCATTCAGAACAAGGAGAGAGAGTAGATATTCAACTGCTGCTCAGCCTCTCAGAAACAAGAGAAAAAGGAGGAGAAAAAACACAAAACATCTGTTGTAGCTAAAGTTTGAGTGTGAGATCACTCATGAAGAAGTCAGGCTTGAGGGGGAAGGAAGATACTTTTTACTTTCTGGTTTTGTTTTTGTTTTTTTTGAGGCTGCGTAATTCAAACCACATTTCCTATGGAAAAGCATCATTGATTACAAAGCAGAGGAAAAATGGCAACCCTTTAACAGCCTCGTGTATAATTTAGCAAAGTTTCAAACTCTCTGACCCCCAAAGCTCCTTATCCTGGTCAAAGATACCTCAGTAAGGCTCATCTTACAAGGCAGCTACAAACCACTGACAGTGACTAAAGAATTACCATGAACACACTTCTGAAGCTTTATCCAGTTCATCAGCAAAGACGATTGTGATTATCCAGGGGTGTGTGCCATGGATGTTGGACTGGAGAGAACAGGGTATGCTGTTCATTTGAGATCCCTGTTCCAGAAGAATTAACCTTTTTTCTCTTCTTACCTTGAGGGCTGAGCTCTTTCTTCTCCTAGCAACTATTTCAAAATTACTTCACATGCAATTATTCAGAAAGATCCCCTCTGGGGGTGCTTCTCTAACCCTGAAAGAACCCAAAATAAAAGCCGTCGAAAAGTCTCAGGCAACCATAACTAACTATGATCATTTATTAATGGATGAGCGTAAGGTAGGAAGAGGGGGCAGAGAAAGGAGTCTGAAGAGAGCAAAGGAGGATTACATCTGGCACTTGACTCATTCCGTCGTGGTGCTCTTGCAACTCTCATGACCATGCTGATAGGTAAGTAGTCATTTCACTAGTTAGCAGCTGGGGAGAATGTGGCTCAGAGAGGTCCAGGGACTGTTCCAGGGCCATTCAGCTGACAAATGGGAGGCCAGGGTGGAAACCCTATCTCTAAAGCTCCCGGCCATTACCTTACATCAGGGGGTGAGTAAACTGTGGCCTGTGGACTAAATCTGTCTGGCTTTCTATGGTTGAAAATAAAGATTTATTGTAGCCCTGCCACACTCACTTGTTCACGCATTGCCCATGACTGCTTTTACTTTACACCTACAGAGTTTGAGTCCCTGTGACAGAGACTGTACGGTCCACAAGCCTAAAATATTTACTATCTTGTCCTTTACAGAAATAGCTTGCCAACCAATGCTTTCTGGCATTGTTATGAGCTTTAAGTATAAAATCCCCAACCTGACACATGTTTCTTTTTTAACCATGATGCTGAAAATAAACTTTCCCTGTGGTAATATTGTGCCTAAATATTTTCACCTTGAAGTAAGTGTTCTGGCTTTTCTTTTTCTTTCTTTCTTTTTTTTTTTATCATAATAACTCACAGTAGAAATGAAGCAGAGGAGTAGGAGAGATAATTTTCCCCAAGCAAATCTCTTGCAATCCTTTCTAACACCACAGGGAACCATCTTACCTTTTACAGAAAAGGGAAGAAACAGTGTCACTATACTTAGTGGCAACTCATCTATCAGCCTGTAAAGTACTATCCAATAAAATCAAAGGGCCCTACCAGATAAATCGATACTAGCGCATAAACATGTTTCTGTCTAGGCTTTCTGAAAACATGCCGCTCTAGGTGGAAGCACTTGCCCTGCCCTGTATCTGATGCGAAGAATATCCCATCATGAGGAAACAGGCTTCCAGAAACTGCTCCTTTCTGGCTATGTGGTATCAATCACTTACTTAACCAACCTGAGCCTGTTTTCTATATGAAGAAAAAAAAAAAAAAAAAAGGAAATAATACCAGTACCTCCCTCCTTAGAGAATTACATTAAAATTTAAATAATTAATACATGTAAACTATATTAAAGGACTGGTATGCAATAAGCATTTCTGAACAATTGCTACTGTTGTTTGGATATTATTATGTTATAATAATAGTGCTATCAAGTAGAATTTGGAGAGCACCATTTTCACCGTGAAGACTGAGGCTACTGTGGACAAAACATAGAACTTTTCCTCTAAGAGAAAAGGACCCTTGTGCCACATTTCCGAGAAAGTTGTGAATTTTTTTTCACAGATTCTGTATACAAATGAAGGACAGTGCACCTCCATGGAATTGTGTCGTTGTTGTCAGAATCACCCTTGTGTGGTCAGCTTGGTACTTAGGAAAAACAAGAGCAAAATATGTGTGCACATTACATTTAAAATGTATGACAAAGAAGAAATGCCAGCACCTAATAGATAAGTCCAACAGCAAACATAATTAATTAGTCTGCAGCTTGGCAAATTCTCCCACAGATTTTGGTGAATCGTAAATCAGTTCAAGAGGGAGCCAGACAAATTGTGGAGACTGAACACAAGTTGGAGTGTGGAGCTGGAAGGCAGAGAAAATTATCCTCCAAGGAGAAGATTTTTAGAACTGTGTTCTCTTAAGTAAAATGGGGGGGGGGGCTTGATTTGAGAAAGTCTGAACCTAGAATTACTTTACATTTTCAATGGAAATGAACTCTGAAAGCAAAGGTAATTTAAGTGCCTTCCTTTCAGAAAATTCCTGGTTGAGCATTTTCCATATAAAGAGCTGTATAGTTTTATCCCACTCTCCTACACACAAATGCATCAAGAAAATTAACACCTCAGAATGCATCAAATATACTGGGATCTGACCAAGAAAAAGTTGAACCTTGCACATTAATTATGTATCAGATTAAAGAAACGGCCATAAAAATAAAAGCAGACCTATCCTCCATGTGGCAGCTTTATTAGTTAGTTTATTGCCCACCATATGTGCTGCCATAGAAAATTATAATGGGCCAGTATTGTTAACCATAAACAAAGGAGACTGGATTATTATTTATGGTCTTGTTAACCAAATTCGTAAAGTCAACCAAACTGGATCAGTATACGAAATGAAGAGGAGTGTTCATTAGACAGGACTTCCAGAAGAGCAGCTGAAACCCACTGTCAAGAGACATTTGGTTAGCATGAATGTGCTTACTTTCAGAGGATAGAAACCCAGTCCAAGGTCAGACATGGGATTAACAACACTGACAACAGCTTTCAACATCAAATACAAGAATATAATATGGTAAGAAGTGTCTGATCCTAAGCCTAGAATGTTTTCCTTTTAGATTCCCCTCCCTCCCCATGTATAACTGGCTAAATTCTGGTGATGTGAGCAACATATCCCCATGAACACAACACAGACAGTTCTTCACTGGTAGGCATCAGATTGCATTGCTTAGTAGTGACTACCAATCAATTATTCAATCATCCAATTGATCAAAAACCAAAAACTTTTCATCTTTGCCCACATCTAGTTCTCCTTTGCTTTTGGATACATGGGAAGATTATATTTTCCATCTCCTTGCAGTTGGTTAGGATCATGTGATTAACTATGGTCAAATTGTTAGTGACCTAATCATTTAACTGCCATTGCAAGACCTCCACTTCTGGTCTTTCTCAGCCACATCAACCAAGAAGTCTGTATGTTCTCAAAAGTGAAGCTACAGGGTGCCTGAGTGGTGCAGTCAGTTGGGCCTCTGACTCTTGGTTTTAGCTCAGGTCATGGTTTTGGGATTGTAGGATAGAGTCCTGTTTTAACCTCTGCACTCACTGTGGAGTCTACTTAGAATTCTCTCTCCCTTTCCCTCTCCCTCTGCCTCTTCTGCTTGAGCTCTCTCTCTTTCAAATAAATAAATCTTTATGTTAAAAAAAAAAAAAAACTGAAGCTACAGATTGATGGTGCTTCCAACAGATTGAATCACCAGGTCACCAGCTGTCCTGGAGAGTTGCCCAGACCTGTGGAAGACTTTATGTAAGCAAGGAACAAACTTCTGTTTTAAAGTTACTGAGAGAAAAAAAAAAAGTCACTGAGATTTTGGGTGCTGTTTGTAACTGCAGCATAATCTGGCATATACTGATGATCTGTGAGAGCTTCGGCACAAGTGACCATGGCTGGCCTTTACTCCTAGAGATGGGATTCAATAGGTCAAAGGGGAGGAGGCAAAGTATCTGTGTGGTGCACACACTCCCAGTTAATCTTGTGAGCACCTGAAGAGGAAAGACTATGCTAGAACATGGGCTGGCAAACCATGACTCCAAGGCCAAATCCTTCTGCTTGTGCAAATAAAGTTTTATTGGAATGTAGCCATGCTCATCCATTTATGTATTGTCCAAGGCTGCTTTGTGCTACAACAGATGAGATGAGTAGTTGCAGCACAGACTGTTAAGACCTACAGAATCTAAAATATTTACAACCTGGCTCTTTACAGAAAAGGTTTCCTGACCCTTGCGCTAGAATTTTTGTGAAAGCACCTTGCTTCCTGCTACCATCTTGTTAATAATGCAACTTGCTTGCATAGCAGCTGTGAGAGTAAGCCACCTGTTGTACAAAAGGTGACCACTGTGAAAATCCTACCTAAAATAAGACACAGGGTAGAAAAGCTTCCCTAGCATCCCTGACCTACTTCTTTTCCCTCTTATCATCAACTCTTGAGGCCCTGAGGGCTCCTTCTTTGTTTGTAGAATAGATACTTTTCAATTTAGTCTGCCCAGAGATGAGCAGCCTGGAAGAGGACTGTAAATGCCATTCCTCTGTCATTGGAAGCAGTGTTGTCCTCACTTTTCTCCACGTGGGGAGACCTACTTATGGGCAGAAGGATATGCCGTCAGCAAAATGCCATGCAGCCATTGTTCAGTTGCATAACACTGTATATGAGGTCTCTGCAAACCAGCCTTTGATGGCAGGCCACATTTGGATTTACTGGCAGCCTGGGATGGTTTCTGAATGTGCCCAGTGAGACTTAATAGCAGTGAGTGCTTGTTTTGCTATTGATAAACCATGTTGTAAATAAATTAAAAAAGAGAAACTTTGAATTAAAAATTTAAATATAAAACTTCTTTTTTTTCTTTTTAAAACTAATTCCTCCCATCCTTGTCCCTGGCTCTTCTCTATTCTCTTATAGTTTTTTTTTTTTTTGATTGCACTTATCACCACAGATATTTGGTTTATACGTGTATCTAAATATGCATTTATTTTTTGTTTATTGTCTGTCTCATCCTGACTATTATGTGAATGAGAATATCACCTTATGTTCACTATTTTATTCTCAGTATCTAAACCAAGAGTTGGAAAACTGTTCCTTAATCGGCCAAATAGTAAATATTTTAGAATTTGTGAGCCATATGATCTCTGTCATAGCTACTTAGAGCCATAGGCAGTATGCAAATGAGTGAATGTGACTACACCAATAAAACTTTATTTACAAAATCTGGTGGAGGGCTGGATTTGTCACACTAGAGCAATAATTTCCTAATCCATGACTTAGATAGTGATCTAAGTCTGACACATAGTAGGCACCTCATAAATATCAGTTCATTGTATCAATGAATACGCAGAATGAACTCACCACCAGTTACCCAGTTACTGAATGAATGAATATATGAATGAGTGAATGAATGGATATTTCAACTGTGTGTGGTTCAATAATGGTCACTGAGTGCATACTGTATATCAGGCTTTCTTCCAACTTCTAACAATATAAAATAAAATACAACATAAAAATAATAACAGCAAAAGAAATTCAGAATGATGCTAAGCACTTCATATGCATTATCTCATTTAATCCTATCAATGATTTTAAGAGCCAAGTATTATTATTAATCCCATTTTACAGCTGAGTTAACCCAAGCTTAACATGGTTAAGTAGCTTGCCCCAAAATCACACACACAGCATGTAGTCCCAGGATTACAATGGAAGAAATCTGATTTAAAGTACATACTTCTTACCACACCAGTGGTCTGTCAGTGAGGACTTCTGCTGACAGAGGTCCACCTCTGTTAAATGTCAAAATGAGCTGGCCGCTATGCACTCACCTCCCAGGTACTTAGTCTTTGGTTTTCAGAGTATTCAAAGTTTGAAAACCTATACAACAGAGGAATTAGTATCTTGGGCTCATATGTGCTCAGGGGGGCAATGTATGAACCTTGAGTCTTTTCAACCCTCTAAGAAGTGACCTTTTCCTAGAAAGCACAGATTACTGCAACCCAGCTGAGAAACATGTGCAGAGACGTGCTTTACCCTGATAGGGAGCAAGTCATTTTATCAAAAGATAAAAGAAATAACACTAACCACTGTGTGGCCAGAAGAGGTAACCTCAGAAAGCTTGTTCTAATAGGGTCATGTGTAGCTTTCAAATGCCACAGCAGCAAGCAGCAAGGATGGGGTGATTAGCCCAGATCCTACCCCTCTCCAAAGCAGAGTTCTTGAACAAAGTGTGCCTTGTCCACAAATGGGATCATTTGCATATGAGGTCAGTGCCCCCACCTATGCCATGTTGCCACAGCTAGCCTTAAACTATGAATTTATAAGGGGGCATGGGAAGGTTCAGTTCCCTGGTCCACATTTCTGCACAAAAGGGAGGGAATTTGTTCCCCCAGGTCAGCCACTCTACCCATTTCTTTGCTGCCTTATTTACAAGAGAAAAGGAACTCTTATTAAGGAATGTTAGATTCAAGATTCATTAAGTTCCATTTCACAGGGGAACAAGGTTATTTCTTGAAAAAGTAAGGAACATGAAAAGATACTTATCACTAAACATTAGGGAAATGCAAGGTAAAGCACAGTGAATACCACTACATATTCAGTAGAATGAGTATAAATCACAAGACAGCCAATACCAACAGTTGACAAGGATGTGGTGCCACTAGGAATCTTATTTGTTGCTGGCAGGGATATAAAATGGTGGAGCCACTTTGAAAAACAGGTTAACAGTTTAAGTTCAACTTAAACTAATCATGCAACCCAGTAATTCCACTCCTAACTATCCACTCAAGAGAAGCAAAAGCATCCGTCCACACAAAAGCATGGAAGCCAATGTTCATAGCACCATTATACACAAAAGCCAACATCTGGAAACAATCCAAGTATCCATCAATTGGTGAACAGATAAACAAAATGTGGTATATTCCTACAATGGACTATTACTCAACAATAGAAAGAAACTACTGACACATGTACCAACATAGATGTGACTACACACCAATAAAACTTTATTTACAAAAACAGGTGGAGGGCTGGATTTGTCACACTAGAGCAATAATTATTGACAAACTTAAAAACATTCTGCTAAGCTAAATTAAAGCTTAGCAGATAGGCACAGGGCAACTCATTAGGGTGACGGAACTATCGTAAATTAGGACTGTGAAGATGCTTGCATACCTATAAGTTTGCTTACAATGGAATTGCATATTTATAATGAATGAATTTTATAATGTGAAATTGTGCATCAATAAACTATAAACAGGGCAGTCCAGGTGGCTCAGCAGTTTAGCGCCTGCTTCAGCCCAGGGCCTGATCCTGGAGACCTGGGATCAAGTCCCATGTCAGGCACCCTTGCATGGAGCCTGCTTCTCCCTCTGCCTGTGTCTCTGCCTTTCTCTCTCTCTCTCTCTCTCTCGAATAAATAAATAAAATCTTTAAAAAATGAACTATAAACAAATAGAAATTCCAAGAGGATGACTGCCCTTTCTCAGATTCTATCCCTTGAACTGGGTTGTTCAGCCTTGTGCCAAGATTCACTCCATGCATGGGTTTTTAATGGAAGCTACGAATCATAGATACAGAGGTAAGTTTACACGACTCAAACCTAGAAAATATAATACTTTTATTTCCTTGCATAGGATATAAGCACAGGCAAACAATGTTTTTCTTCAGGATTTTTCTAAATGGGATCAGACAAGTAAAGCTCTGTGCATTGTATTGTCTTGAGGTGCTTATCAATTAGAATGCTTTTGGTTCCAAATTACAAAAATCCATACTAAAACTAGCTTAAACCCTAAAGGAATTCAGTATTGCACACCGCAATAATTCAAGAGCTAGGATTAAACAGACTTGTTTTCAGTCTCCTTGGGCCATTGGGTTAAATAACCAACTACCAAACAGTTGGGTCATCATCCAATGATAGCCAGAAAACTGGATTCCAGAATGAAATGTTGACAGGGGAGGGGCTTGGGGGTTGTTATTATAAATGGCTTAGAGCAATTGAGTCTCTGTCCTACTCCAACTCCAAATGGGCTTGTGGTCAGATTCTCCACTGTGACATGAACTTGATGGGGGGAAAGGTGGATATGTGAGTTTCCATGTGAATACATGCGCAAAATCAGTCATCTGCTAGGAAGGGAAAAAACATGATGGAATGTAGATGAACCACCAATTAGATCCACAATAAAACTATGAGAATAACATCGCAGAGTTGCCTGTGTTTTGTCACCTGCCTGGTCAGAAAACCCATCTTCAGGGGAAAGGAATGAAGCCAATACGATGATGCATGAGAAGCATAGAGCAATAGACCAGTCCCTACTGTCGTTAGTTGGTTCCAATGATCTCCTGTCCTTTTTGATCATACGATCTAAGAAATGTTCCTCTCATGATTTAGAACTCAGTGTAAGTGGAGTTTCTATTAATAATAGAGCCAAGATTAATTCAATTACAAATAGAGAGTTAAACTGACTTTGCATAGGGAAGGGACAGTCAGCTCCTTACGGATAAGTGCCACACACACTTTACTCACCGTCCAGCATAAGACACAAAGCAGGTGCCCAAGGAACACTTGTTGAATGAATAAAACCTCCACCAATCAGCTCACTATATTTCACTGAACTTTTTCTTGGGAGAAGACCAAATGATTTGTCTTTCATTCCATTGCTCAGCAGGATCCAGGGTGGGGAATGTTTGTTTCTCACCCTCAACTCTCAAAGAAGCAAATGGGAATCGTAAGTTATTTAACTTGTATAATATAACAGTTACGACACTGTGCTGGAGAATATGGCTTTATTCAGTTTTATGATGCTTTGTGCTGTAAGTGGGACTTCACTGTAGATGAGTCTATGGAATTATTTTCTTTATAGATGATTAAAATAAAAAATGTCCTAAATTTGTTCCACCCTCTTGGAGCCGTTCTCAGTCTTAACTACCACCTCCTAATATCTTTACTGCTCTTTCCCTAGTGTTTCTGGAAATTGCATTCGAAGTGTAAAAATAGTCTGCAGTACTGTAATTGAAATGACAAATGCTGAAATACAAGGAAGGAAGCAAGAAGTAAAGAGACAAAATGGCTTCCGAGAGGAAAAAAAATTGCCACTCAAATTGAACTCAATTTCACACAAAACATTTGAAACTAGCACCCTCTTTTCTGAACCTTTCAACACAGATTGACACCTATATCTGGTTGTTTCTGAAGTCTGTTTTATAGCATCAGAGAGAGTGGGGTTTGGGGGGGACACGTGTTTCTGGCGGCAGCACTGTGCTTCTGCTCAGGGTCCCTTAAAATGGTGGGCTCTACATGCAGTTTGCCTCCGCTAAGTTTCCACAGCCTGGGGTGAAATCTGAAATAAGAGGAGGCGCAAAGTAGTGATTGTTTTATTTTTATACAAAAAAAAAAGAGATAATTCTGTAATTGTTAGCATAATAAATAAAATAATATTTCTACTTGTCAATAACTATTATTAATGAGATGTATCCAATATTAAGCACTGTTCTTTTCTCTGAGCTCATATTCCTCCTTCTTGTTGGGCATTAATATGTCATTTCTATCATGGAATTCTAGGGAAAATAGATCTTTGTTTCTGTTTGTTTTGTTTGTAGCTCTTTTATATTGAAACCATAAGGGGAAGGGGGGTGTCCAAAATTTAGTTTTGAAATGTGTTGCTCTAGGATTTTGAGTCTTCTGCTTTGGAACCCCAGGGCAGGTCAGCTTTAAATGGAAGGAGATAATTATCTCCCCAAGTCCCCCAAACCTTCATATAGGAAGGGCAATGTGCCAGCTAAAACCCCGCATGGAGAAGCCAATATTCACTTTGAAAAGCCAAACATGAAGATTTTGATTCTCCAACTTCTGTCCCCACGAAATGAATGCATGGTTGTGTGTTAAGATCCTGCTTCAAAAAATAAAAAAAGATCCTGCTTCCAGGCTCACCCTGACACTCTTGGTGTAACTTGGGTTGATCTGTGTTCAAGATAAGTCAGAAAGAAATTTTGTTTGTTTGTTTGTTTTGCAATGCAAAAGAAACAACAGGAATGCTAATTACATTTAATGGAACTTGGCACAATTTCTCAGGAGGTGGTGCTAATTTGCAATTTGTAGAAGGTAGCCCTTCTGATTTGTTGTTAAGAGGCTGAGGATATAAGGGTGGTTTCCAGAGAGAGAAAAGTATGCATTTTTTATCCATCACCACCACAATGGGAATAACAATGTCTTCCACATTACAAACACAGCAGTGGGAAGATTCCGTTTTATTATATACTTTATTAGGAAAATGTGTGGGGCATTGGGGAATAAAAATAAATTGTGTGTGTGTGTGTGTGTGTGTGTGTGTGTGTGTGTGTGTAGTAGACTTTTTAAATGAGATTTGAAAGCCCTATTATGGGAAATTTATTGTGGGGTATGTGGATTCTAGGTAAAACAAGGAAAATGTGGAATTGTATTGGTTTATACAAATGAACTTCAATTCTGGGATGCAGAATTACAGAAATGAAAGGTAATTTATAACTCACTTGATTTGGATGCTTCATTTTGCAGATAAGAGCATTAAGGCTCACAAACATTTTTCTGAATTGCCCCAAATCATGTGAATCCTGAGAAAACCGGAACCAGAAACCAGCCTGTCTATGAAACACTGGACTCTTTCTACTGCATAACACAGCCTCCAAGGCAGGACCTGGAACCTGAATCCACATCCTCTTCCTGGAGATTACTCTCCTAGGGGACATATCCCCTCTTAAGTGCCACTTATAACTGAAGATGTGCCTCGATTATCACTCCTCTTTAAGCTCTGTGTTAAGCAAAATTTTACAGATATAAAAAGACATCGGCAAAGCCAAGGTTCAAAGGACTCTGAAACGTCAATGAAGCACCAAGACAGATAACGCGCTATTACAGTCCTGATGCTTATATGCTCAGAAAGCACAAGCTGACTGCCCACTATATAAATCAACCCATTTGCAACAGCCCTTGTGGTATGGTGAAGTAAATAGGAATGGCCTCTTCCATGTTATTGATAAAGACACTGGACTTCAGAACATAAGGAGAGAAAATTTTGAACGTTGAAGCCACCGTTATACCGGTTGTGTTGAATTCACATTAAAGATCATCTCCGAAGGAAATTTCTTTCTATCATCCTGAAGTCTAGTTGGGGAGATGAGATACACATACATAAATCAATTAGAGGATATACAATATAGTGTGAAAGTGAATTAATGGTAGTAATTAATTAAGAACATACTAAGTGTCAAGGGCTATGCTAAGCATTTTCTCATGGAATCTTCAGAAAACTGGAGTGTCCAGCAATATTACTGCTCTCATTCTACACTGCAAGGGAGTAGGACTTGAAAGAGTTTAAGTTGTTTCCCCAAGATCTGACTTCTTAGAGGGATACACCTGGGATTTAAACCAAACAGATCTTGGTTGATTACTGGCTGGCAATAGTAGGCTAGCTTCTTGCAAGGCATTGAGAGTTCAAGGAGAAGGAGAGAATGTTCTAGAAGTTTGTTGGGACTGAGCTGGGCCTCAAAAATGAAAAGAAAAAAAAAAAGATTTAGACAAATAGAGACATTCTAGGTAGAACAGAGACTGAGCAGAGGAATTGGAGCGAGGCAGGAGAGACAGTGCTCACGGCTGTCACCAGCGATAGAAAACCAGAAGATGTAGATCTGAAAGTAGTCATGAGAGGCCAGTTCATTGGGCCAGAGCTGGAACAGCTCGGATGAAACCACTGACCAGAGCCACAGTGGGTACCAGTGGGAGCTCTGGGATCAGATCACCTGTGTCTGTTGAAGCTTTATCACCACTTCAGCGATTTCTGTATTTTCTATAAGGTTCCATCCCCTCTTAAGTCACTCATTCAGCCAAACATGCAAGGCACTGTTTGCAATGCTCAGGATACCACATAGAACAAAACAAAGCCTAATCACACTGTTTTGGGTTCAAGGCTAACCAAAGCATGTACCTCTCAGATATGGGAGTTGCCCAGGTAATCCAAGCTAATCCCTTAGACCGCCACATAGAAAGTGCTGCAAAAACAGTGCTGGGGAGTCACAAGAGGGATTGCTGTCATTATTATTATTTTTGTTGTAATGATGATTCATTTTGTCATCCTGACATCTATACCTCCTATACGAGAGGTTTCAGGGATTTGAAGATATCTATGTACAAAATGTAAAATAATATTAATTATCCAGGGCAGATATGCCCAAAATAATAATCATGCCATATGTATTTATATATTATATATAATATAAAAATATCACCCAGGCACAAGGAGAAGGCAGATGAATTGACACTCTAAATCATCACATGCCACAAAATAGCCTTAACCTTGCTGTTGGCAGTAAAGCTTGCACCATATTTTGGTTCTATCACTTACTCTGAGTTTCTATTTCTTCATTTGTAAAAGGGGCTCATAATGCACTTGTTATGAAGGGCTAATATGAAGATGTAATTACTCAAGCATATCAGCAGTTGTCAACTGGTGAGGGGGCGGGTCGTTGTCCTCCAGAGGACATTTGGCCATATCTAGAGACATTTTTGGTTGTCACAACTTGGGGGGGGGGGGTTGCTACTGGATCTAGTGGGGGGAAATCAGGGTGCTGCTAAGTATCCTACATATGCCCAGGACATTTCGCCTTCCCAACAAAGAATTATCCAACCCAAGTTAGCAATAGTGCCAAGGTTGAAAAACTTTGATATATGAAAAGCCCTTACTACAACGCCTAGCATTTCAGAAGAACTAAAAACAAACAAACAAAAAAAAAAACTACTGTTATCATCACAGTTAATCATCTTCATCATTGCCATCATACTGCACCCTGCACCTGTAAGGAGGAGAAGACTATGGCCATGGGTGTTGGTAGAATTTGAGACAATGATTGGCATTGCCTTCTTATTAGCAGAAGACTCTACATTCTCCCTACCCCAAAATAGTGGCTGATTCGCCCCTTTTTCTTCCACATCCAAACACCTATTGTCACTGTAGCAAACCTCATATATAAATTCAGTGGTGATTCTGTGCCATGGTTTATTTCTTTTAATTAGAGTCTTAGAATTATTCCCCATGGAGTTCACCCAAGAAGGACATCACAAAACCTTTAAAAAATATTATGTTAGCAAATGAAGTTAAGACTAAAATAGAGCCACACTCCTCCCATTTGAAAGTGTATTTGTTCATGTCAGGAGAACGAAGGCTGCATGAATTATTCATTAGAATAACAGTTTATTGGCAAAATTGTTGTCTTTGGATGGTATGCATTATGGAGTGAATAAATAATGTGGCACGGATATTTTTAGGGACTGAAGAGTGAATCTAGGAAGAGAATTCATAACAGGAAGGAGAGGAAGTTATGGCTAGAAGTGGTTGAGGCTTCTCAGTAAAATATGTGAACGACATAAAAAATGGCCTCAACCAAGATGTAAAGTGAGAAAAACAAGTAAAAAACCCTTCTAACTGTTTTGCTCTTGCATATATGTGGCTGCTTTTATTCAACTTTTAATTGAAAGTTTTCTGTACCAGTATGAACAAAATTAATTAGGTTTCCTATGGCTATCTTCCTGAAATGGTGATAAGGTTCACAAATTCACATTGAGAGCTGGAGTATAATCTAACCATTGTTTTTTTTTAATGAGATATAACTGACATATAACATTCTATGAGCTCAAAGTGTATGATGTGTTCGTGTGATACATTTTTATATTGCAGTATGATTATCTCCATAGTGTTAGCTAACATCTCCATCAGGTCACACAGTCATTATCTCCTTTTTGTAGAGAGAATATTGAAGATCTAGTTTCTGAGCAACTTTGAAGTATACAATACTGACTATAATCATGATGCTGTGCATTAGATCTCCAGAATTATTTCATTCATCTTCAATCTGCAAGTCTGTACCCTTTGACCAGCATCTCACCAATTCCCCCACCCTCCAGCTCCTAATAGGCACCACTCTACTCTCCGTTTTTACAAATTCAACTATTTTACATTCTCCATATAGGTAACATCATAAAATATCTGTGTTTGTCTGAATTATCTCATGTAGTATAATATCCTCAAGATCCATCCATGTTGTGGCAAATGGCAGGATTTCCTTCTTTCTCATGGCTAAATAACATTCCATTGCATATGTATAAATCTACACATACATATCTTCTTCATTCACCCATTGACAGACACTTAGATGGTTTGCATATCTTTACTATTATCAATAATGCTGGGATAAATCTCAGAGTGTGGATATCTCTTTGAGATAGTAGTTTCATTTTGAAAAAAAAAAATATATATATATATTCAGAAGTGGCATTGCTGGATCACATGGTAGTTTTATTTTTGATTTTCTGAGGAACCTCCATGCTGTTCTCCATAGTGACAAAACCAATTTATATTCCCAACAACGGAGGGAATTCCCTTTTCTCCATACCTTCTCCAACACTTTTATCTTCTTGATAATAGCTGTTCTTACAGGTGTGAGATATTTTCCTATGCTTTTGATTTGTATTTGATGAATGATGTTGAACATCTTTTCACATATCTTTTGGCCATTTGGATGTTTCTTTGGAAAAACATCTATTCAGTTCCTCTGGCCATTTTTTAATAAGACGGCTTGTGTTTTTGCTATTGAGTTATAGGTGTTCTTTATATATTTTGGATATTAACCCCTTATTGGATATATGGTTTACAAATATTTTCTCCTATTCTGTAGATTGCCTTTTCATTTTGTTAATTTGACCCTGGAGCGATGTTCACTCTTCTCCTATCTCTTCCTGGCTTTGCTTGCTCAGTTTTATGCTCTGGCACATAGCAGATGAAGCTCATCTTCCTTCATTCTCCAGCCAGCTGCAGATCAGGCCTTGGCCCATTTCCTGTTTAGAGCGAAGAAGCTCACTCATGCTCTACAAACTTTCCAGATCAAACCTCAGCTGGCTAGGGAAACCACACTCCCATTAGCAATGCTGCTGTTCATATAAAAGCTGCCATTGGTAAGTGAACTTTAATGCTGATTGATTGAAAAGAAAGGAGACAATTTTGTTTCATTGAATCCCTTTAAATGTAGTTAATGTTGTAAACTATTCCAGAGCATTTCATTTTCATGTTTTTCCTCTGGGGAGAAAAAAAAAAGAACCTGCTTCTTGAAAAATGAAAAGTTAAGTTAAAAAAAAAAATTTAAAATTAAAAATCCCCACCATATGTGGCTCTACACTGCTAAGAACAGTTTTTTTGTGTGATTTCCCCCAACATCCCTAGATAAGTACAGAAATTGAACACTTCCTAGAAGAAGGGTTGGCACATTTTCTCTGTTAAGGGTCAGATAGTAGCTATTTTAGGGTTAGAGGGCCATAGGGTCTCTGTTGCAACTACTCAGCTCTGACATTGTAGCTTCAAAGCCACCATCAGCAATATGTAAATGAATGAACAATGAATAAGTAAATACTTATTTATGAAAATAGGCAGGAGGCTGGATTTGGCCCTCAAGCCTTCGTTTGCCAACCCCTGGCTGCTGAAACAAATGACTACTAACTTAGTAGCTTAATACAACGATATTTTTTCTTTCACAGTTCTGGAGGGCAGAAGTCCAACTCAAGGTGTCAGCAGGCCACGTGCCCTCCCAAGGTTCTAGGAGAGAAATCTCCCATTGTCCCTTCCAGTTCCTGGTGGCTCCTGGCAATTCCTTGGTTTGTGGCCATGTCCCTCTAGTCTTAGCCTCCATCTTCACATGACTTTCTTCTCTGTACCTCTGTGGGCCCAAGTCTCCCTCTATTTTTCTTAAAAGGACACTGGTCATTGGATTTAAGACCTTCTTTGACTCCAGAATGATTTCACCTCGATATTATTAACTAATTACAACCGCAAGACCCTATTACCAAATAAGGTCACATTCTGAAGTTCTCGGTGGATGTGATTTTGGGGGGAACGCTCTTCAACCCAGTACACCTGTTCTAGAAGAAATATCCCCCTTCCTGCTTCAGAACTTGAAGCACAGAAGCAAACTACAATGGCAATGGACATTGTTATCAGTTACATGCTAAGTCTGAAACCAGCTCACTCTTTGTTACAAAAGGAGATTGGCAAGTGCTGGAGATGAGTTAAGTGGAGATGCGTCCATCTGGGACTGCCTCCCTGTTGTTATTAGGACAGAAAGAAAATTCTAACAAGAGCAACGTTACCAGATGCTGTGTCTATGCACCCCCCAACTTAGGTCCCACCTAAGTACTACCAGTGAGGTGTCCCACATCCTGGGGAATGTTGCCATGCATTTTAAGAGATGTGCTATTGGCTATCTATCCTGAGTTCCTGTTCCAGCTGCTCCTCTGGGCTCCTTGTAGTTCTCCCATATGCCACTGACGATTTTGCTAGCATCTGCCTGGAACTCCTGTTTGAAGCCACCCTAACACATCTGCTGAGAGGAGACTGGAGCACAAATACAAATACCCCCCCATCCCTTTTTCATCTGACTGTTCAGGCGTATCAGGAGGGTGGGACCATTGCCACAACAAGCAAACAACTTATAACTGATTAACAAGCTGTTTTTAACCATCCTCTGGCCACCCCAACCCTTGGGCTTCTCCCAGGCCACCTCACTTCACAGTCTCTAACTTCCAATTTCCATCCCTGTTCCTGACCCACTGTATCACAGGCTTTTGTAGACCTTTCTCTAGTTTTCTTTCTTTCCTTATAATCCATGCCCTCAGAATGTCACCTGCAATCTCATAAGTTGTTGGCTGATTCAGGTTTTTCTCTTAAGTATACATTACTTGCACCTTTGGAAGAAATTGTATGTATGTGTGTGTGTGAGATAGATAGAGAGAGAGAGAGAGAATCTCTTGCTATGTAAGTATTGAGTAACAAAACATCAAAAGGAACAATCATAATCTCTTGATTCTTGCCTAGAGAAAGGCAAATCAAAATGGATACCTCCTCCCTATTTAGAATCGCAGATCTTAGAGTTGGAGGAAACAACATCAGACTGGGAGTCCTAGAAGAGTAGAAACCAGGGCCCCTGGCAGTCTTTAAGTCCACTTTGCACCCTGGCTGGTCTCAGCCACGCACCAGGGTACACAGCTTGTGAGAAGAGCATGTTCCCCACACTACCCATCCCTTCCTCCATAGGTAGGCGCCTTGGAGCAGCACACATGCCCCTCATTGCATACCACACCCTAGCAGGAACGGAGTCCATGTATAAATCCCTCAATGCTCAGTGCCTGACACGGATAGCATCTGACACTAGTAGTTACTCAACAAATATCTGTGAAATGTGTGAATACTAATAGGCCCGTATCCTTGGCAGTCAAACACAAAGGTGGGGTTTGTAATGGTAGCTCTGCTTCTATGGTCTGGAGACCATAGAGATTAATAAAACTACAATAATTTGTTCTTCAGAGCTTCATCCTCAGGCAGGGGGTATGGTGATATACCTTGGACCTTGCCAGCTCTGGTCTTTAGTTTATGATTTAGGGTTAATTCCAGAAGCAGGTCATTTGTTTTATAGCCCACTTAAGATTTCTTGCCTCTCCTCTTGTTATTTGAAAATGTCTGCAAAGAGGTACAGCAACAATGTTTTTAAAAGCAAAAAAATAAAAATAAAAAATAAAAAAGGAGAATAACATAGTAGTCCACCAGAAGGAGAATTTTGGATTAAATTATGTAACAATCCTGGGGTGCCTGGGGGGCTTAGTCGGTTAAGGGTCCAACTTTTGATGTCAGCTCAGGTCTTGATCTCAAGGTTGTGAGTTCAAGCCCTGTGCTGGACTCCATTCTGGGTGTGCAGCCTACTTTAAAAAAAAAAAAATATATATATATCCTAATGAAAGATTTTTATATAGCCATCAGTCAGGTAGGGGGAAAATCTTTTTTTTTTTTTTTTTTTTTTGGTAGGGGGAAAATCTGAGTAAAAACTTGGCATGTACACTAAGACAATTTTGAAATGTGGTTGTGTGTGTGCGTGTTTATGTGTTTTTTGCAGAGGAGAAATTATACACTATTAAAAACAGTTATCTCTAGAGTGTAGAATTTTTGTAAATGACATATATTGTTTCTGTCCTGAAAGATAATTAAAAATCAAACTTGAAAGAAATGTCCTCAAACTATTTCACTGTTTACAAACTGAGATCATGAAGAAGTTTACTGAGACTCTGAGTGGGAAAGGAGGGGGAAAAGACTGAGATTCTAGGGAATAATAAGGGGAACAGAAGAACCAGAGAATAAAAGGGACATATCAGATGGTGAATGAGGTCAGTCACCCACTTGCAAAAGCAAAACATCACCAGACCAGGCACTTCATACATAGTCATAAAATTCCCTCATCCGTGTGCCATTTTCCAAAGCAAAATCTCTGAACATGTCTCTTTGCTCTGAATTGATAAGGTTACTAATTACCAGGGGACAAGGGCTCTCTGCAGTGACATTTATACAATTCCCTGCCCCTTCATCCAAATCAAACAAGGTAATACTCAAAGGAAATTGGCCAGTAGACTCCCCATACTTCAACTCAGGCAAGTCAAAACCTTTTCAAATCTCAGTTGGCTGATATTAGAATAAGAAAAATAAGATTTAAGAGTCTCAAGCTGGGGATGCTTTCATGAGTGTAGGAATTATTTATATGTGCATCACTGTGTTTAGCAGATAAATAAGAGGGACATAATCCCTGCTCTGTGATCTCACACATATATATAAGAAAGTCTGCATTAACATACAATGTAACAGAAAAGTAAAGATGGTAGGAAACATGTCCAAGGTCATAATGCCAGCTGGGGACCAAAATGGGAACTCAAACCCAGTTGTCTTTACTTCAATATATCATTTGAGGGGATGGATCAGAGAATACCTCACATTATTGCTGTAGCTTTTAAGTTTAGGGTTCCCTAACAACAGAAGGATAGGAAGAAGAAGAGGAAGGGGGATGCAAAGAAGGAGGAAGGAGAGAGCTGTTTTAAAATTTACCTTTGCCTTGTATTTATCTAGGAATCAAGAAATGATCGTTTTTTCAGTTTTATCATCTGTACAATGGGGCATAATGAAACTTGCTCATTTATATTTATGGAATTACTGTGATAATAAAATGAATATCTATATTCATTTTACCATCACATAATCATATATATGGATGGATGATATATAGATAAAATTTCATTTTGTTATTTTAAAAACCAGACATCATTCCACCATTATTGGCGCATTTCAGCTGAAAAGAAAAGTGCTGGCTTCCCTGGCACGTCTGCTGGAGCTTGGAGGGGTTTCTCTGGCAAGACACCAACTCCCTTGTGAGGAGCTGGCTGCAGCTCTGAGAGAAGGAAACAGGCTCTTGTTACAGTAAATGTCAGCACCAGTGGGAAAACCTTACTAGCTGGCTGTATTCTGGGAACAAATATGTTTTTAGTGGTTCATTGCCTGGAAAACTCAACTTGGGTAGCCCCCAAACCTTTGAGCCTGTTTACAGGGAAGAGTGAGCATTGTCTTTCTCATTCTGGGTGCTCCAAATGGAAGTCACTGATCATGTTCCATCTCCCTACTTTCAGACTGAATAGAAATGTCTGAACGTCCAGCACTCGTGCTGACATCACTTCTATAAATGCTGGTTTGTGTTCTTCCTGCAAATATCTAGAAAGATGATTTTCATGAGTAGCTGCTCAAATGAATAAGAAAAATGTCCCAAGGAAAAAATTCACTTATTTCTGCATTTGCAAAACTATCTTCACTACCTCAGCATAGAGGTCTCTAGAATTGGACTGCTCATATTCAAATATTGGTTTTGGTATTTACTAGGTATATAACCTGAGCCAGCAACATTTATATTCCCTTACTCCTAAAGTGACCTAAGGATTTAAAATAAAAAGATTGAAAGAGTTTATCTGATGTCTTACACTTGGGAATCAATGTACCTACTAATAGTAGTAAGGGTAATGGTATCTTTTTTTTGAGGGGGGTAATGGTATCTTTAACAAAATTGAATGTATTTTGTTATCTATTCTAAAGTAATACAAAAAAATTTAAAAGTACATCCATTTAAAATATAAAATAGCTAAGTTTAAATCTAATGTAGTAGGAGAATATGGTATTTAATTATTTCTACCTCCTGATGAGCTATGGATAAATGGAAGAGAAAAGGCTTAGAGGAGATATCAAGTCCCTAATCGTTACTTATAAACTATCTCTCCAACCCTCCAGAGACTCCTTTCTGCAGAAGGAAGAAGATGACCAATTATGTTCTAAGCTACATAAACAGCAGGGTCAGGAAACCATGGATATGTGCTGCACATCCTCTGTTCATGCCAAATTCCACTCAGCATTTTTATTTATTGTGAAAATATCTTCTTGAAAGGAGGAGGAATTCGGTGAACACATGAAGTGTTGAGAGAATACAAAAAAGGGGAAGGATCAGTAGTTGTGTCAGGAGCAAGCACCATGCTGCTGAAGCATAGCAAATACACTTGCACATACTGTATTTTCCTATTCCTGGACCATGGCAGGCATCATTAATTGAATCATTAATTGATCATGGCACTTCTTTCCCAGGAACCTATCTATGACCCCAGAAGCCTCTACACAGTTGAGCTGCAGTCAGACACTACCAATCACCAAGAGATAGGAAGTGACATAAAACCATTTTATAATACCAGACACTGTTCTTGGTAGAAGCAATAAAAAAAAAAAAAAAAGAAAGAAAATAATTTTAAAAAAAGATCTGCAATCATGATGAAGGTAGCCATTTGAGTAGCCAGGAATGACTTGGGTCAAACCCTAGCAAAGGGGCGTGTAATGTCTCCGGTGGAAAGTAAACAGCTGGTTTCTTTGTTCCTAAGCACCAACGGGTTTGGGGCTGACCAAATGCAATATTGACAAGAGAGCAGTAAAAGAAGGATTCTGCGTTGAACTGAGGAATTAAAGAGAGCTTCCAAGGTTGAAACCTGCACGACTCATCAATTAAAAAAAAAAAAAGATTGGCTCAGCTATCTGTGCTAAGAAAGTGTCTGCAAATGGGGCACAAGAGTTACAGAAAGCCCTTCGATAAAATTAATATGATGACTGTACCACACAAAGGCTTGGCAGTGGACTGCGTCAATCATACAAAAGAAAGGGGTAAGATGATGATTTGTATTGTGACTTTCTAGTGAATAGAAGCAGGTGATCTTCACAGAATCAATAACAAAAACAAAGTCATGGCAGTTATTAAAAATACAAAAATCAAAAAAAATTCTAAAGCAAGTGCAATCATGTAGCTCATCATAAAGATATTCTGTGTTGTGGGGAGGTATGTAACATATACTATTGTATGCACTTTTATCCAGGAAGGAAGGGAAAGGAGGAGATGGGAAGGTGACAGAGAAGATGGAGAAAAAAAAAAGAGAGGAGAACGTGAAGGAGAAGAAACAAAGGCTTGTTTGTTTGCTTGGATGTTATTTTTTATTGCCATTTTATACATTAGGCAATTGAAGCTCAGGGCAGTGAAGTAAGTTGCCTGGCATGCGTCAAAGTCAGGAAGAAAACAGCCCCATCTGCCAGCAAAACACGTAGTTTTTTACCTCTTTGCTGTACTTTATGGAAGAAAGAAAGAAAGAAAGAAAGAAAGAAAGAAAGAAAGAAAGGAAAGAAGAGGAGAGAGAAGAAAGAAAGAAAGAAAGAAGAAAGAAAGAAAGAAAAAATAAAAGAAAAAAAAACAAAGAAAAAAGAAAAAATCAAATACATAAAGAAGAAGTGAAATAAATGAAAGAAAGGAAGGAAGGACGGAATGTAAGGAAGTGTAATGGAAGGGAGTTTAGTAAGGAAAGCAAAAAAGAAAGAAAAGAAATCCAAAAAAAAAACAAAAGAAAAAAAACCAGAAAAGAAAAAAAAGTAAATCTCATACAGGCACATTGTTATTCCAATAGTCAGGGGGGAGGAAGCAGGACCAGTCACTATGAATATTCTCCTCTCTTTGGAGCATATATGGGTTCCACTATCTTATGATATGCAGCCAAAAAACACAGTCATTGGACTTTGTTTCCCTTGACACCATGCCTGCTAAGCAGTCCCCCACTAACATGGGTTCCCAAATACATTAAGAAAGTGGGAGGGGCTTGACCAGCTAGCAGTCATTAAGCAATCCTTTATTTTTTAAATTTTTTTTTAATTTTTATTTATTTATGATAGTCACAGAGAGAGAAAGAGAGAGAGGTAGAGACATAGGCAGAGGGAGAAGCAGGCTCCATGCACCGGAAGCCCGATGTGGGATTCGATCCCGGGTCTCCAGGATCGCGCCCTGGGCCAAAGGCAGGCGCCAAACCGCTGCGCCACCCAGGGATCCCCATTAAGCAATCCTAATCTATAACCACTGGGAACATACTGTGTGTAAATGCTTTCCACGAGGGCCTTTTATCCATTGATAGATGCAAGCATTCATTCACTCAATAAACATGCCTTTAAGGCCAACTAAATTAGGGTTATAACTACTCAGGAAGGATCAGTAAATAAAACACATATGAGTTTCGGTGCTTGTGAAGCTTCCATGCCTGTGGAAGAAGACATGAGATAATTTTCCATGTACATCATATGTCAAATGGTGATAATTACAAAGGAGAAAAGTAGCACAGGGAAGGAAGTAGACAATATTAGGGTAGGGTGTGCAATTTTAGACATGGTGGTTTCCTCCAGGAAATAGATGAAAGTCACGTGGCTGGAGAGGAGGGAGAGTGGCACTGGTGGGACAGGAAGCCAGGTAAGCTGGCAAGAGGTAGGGCATACAGATCCTTACAGATCATGTTAGAAATTTCAGTCTTACTCCCCCCCCCCCCAAAAAAAAAAAACAAAAACAAAAACAATAAACAGGACACCACTGAATGGTCTGAGCAGGATAGAGGTATTGTCATGTCTGTATTTGAAAAGACCTGCTGGCTGCCGTCAGCAGAATGGACTGTAAAGGGTGCATGCTGGATGCAAGAAGACCAGTTAGCATAGTATTGGTGTAGAACATGGGAGAGAAGGTGGCAGTGTAGACAAAAGTAGAGCTTTTGGAAGGATTTGGCAAATTGTTCAAGGAGGGAGGAATCAACAGGACTTGGTAATTGGCTGGATGTCAGGAGTGGGGAACTATTTCTTCCTTAAAACAACAATATTGAAATAGTAGATAAATATTCAAGGAGCCCAGTCTGGGATGTGGCCCACATCTCTAACCAACCATTCTGGGGATTCTCCTTGAGGTGGTGAACCCATTCTTGGATGTCAGAATGAGGTGAGGACAGGAGTATGAAATCAGCTCTACGTTTAGGATGAACTGAGAGACTCATTAAAAAAAAAAAAAAAGTTCTACAAAAGGAAAGTAAGTGAGGTGACATTACAGCAATCCAAATGTGAGACCAGAGGACATGGTAAGCTTAAAAAAAAAGAGAAAGAATCTGACCAAAGATACAACAATGAGACGGGAAACCATTCTATCCTGTGAACAAAACTGACAAAAAGTCAAAGGTTACATGAGGTTTGGGAACCTGGAAGCATCAGAATCCCTTTGACAAACATGGAAAATTGAAAAAGGATAACTGTTTTAGTTGTGGGGAGAAATTAGTTCTATTCTTGTTATAAGTGCCTTAAATATTTAGAACAACAGACACGTGGCCATAATTGCACAGATAATGCTGAAAGATGTCAAGAAAAATACAAAACAATTAATTAGAATGACAACTTCCCCCAAGGAAGCAATTCAAATCATTTAGTGAAAAACAAAGATATGATAAAATGCAATAATCTGGTGTCTATATTAGGAATAATTAGTATATATGATCAAAGCCATGCCAAAGTTTATTGTCTACGTTAAGTGTGCAAACTACCAACGGTCTGTTGATGCAGATGGGCGTGTGCTTTGGAGGAGTCCAGCTCTTTGACGGAAGAGAGCAAAGGCAGGGATTTCAGGGGTTTAGCAGGCTTCCCAACCGACTAGCCAGATGCATCTGTACTTGGCAGATGTGAGCAAAACCACCTCCTGAAAATTGTGAGCTCTCCAGCACCAGAAAAAGGAAGTAGGAGAAAACAGCAGAGAGAATGGAATACAGAGACCGGAGCAAGTAGATGGATGCGCTTTTTCAAACTCCACCCTCCATGATCAGAGCTCCAGATCCAGCTCATGGAATGGGGGGGGGGGGGTCCAACCCATCACTGGCTTCATAGGGACGTTCCTCATGAGCCTTGGGAACTCTGTCCTTTGGCATGAGACAGATGCGGATTCTCTCTCCTTCCTGATTCCCTTTCAAATATGAGCACATCCATCTAAGCCAGACAAGTTAGCCCCCACTCTCCAACTCCGGGAAAGACGTTAATAGGTTGACAGTGGTACCTTCCCACTCAGCCCCAGGATCTCAGTCAAAGAAGCAACTTGAGTGGTGAATACAGGTCGTAGAATACTACTCAGCAGGTAAAAGGCATAAGCTATTGTTACATACAACAACGTGGATGAATCTCAGAGGCATTATATTCAGTGATAAAAAAAAAAAAAGAGCCAATCCCAAAATGTTGCATGTGGTACACATTCCATTTATATATTCCTGACATGACAAAATTTAAGATCAGTAGATGGCATCAATGTCTGAACAAGAGCAGTAGATCTTATTGCATATTGGTTTTGCTATGCTACCATCGGTTTTTAAGATACTGTCCTTGGGGTACAGGATCTCTGTTTTACTTTGTAAGCTTCGTGTAAATCTACAAATCTATAATTACCTCAAAGTAAGAAGTTTAATTAAAAAAAAAAAAGTCCTTCAAAAGTCTACCAATGGATTAAAGTAAACATACAAGTTGAAACCTATTTGTCCTCCCTAATGTAGATCATAAGGGTCTTATCCACATGTACTTTCAAAGCCAAAGGGGAAAAAAATAGGATAAATCTAATTTCTTGCCTAGATTCCGATTTTTTGTAAAAATATTTCCAATCTCTCAACACAAGCTTCAGTGACCAACCACAAGCAAAATGAAGCGAAACGTGGAAGTGCTTTGGGGTGCAAGGTCATTGTCAACTTTATCACGGCTATTCAGTTGACAGCAGCTCAGCGATAATGTTAAGAATTTGGAGTTCCTAGATCCAGTCCTGATTTTGACATGTGCCTAGAGTTTGGAACCGATTTCCCCCAAACCCCGCGGTTTGTGTGGACTCGGATTCTGAATGGTTCCGTCAGCCCCCAACCAATCCCAGAGTACCAACGTTCCAAAGCAGGATTGCATCTAACTGCTGGCATTACACTTCCTTTGATTCCATGGCAACCCTATATCCTAACTGCGTTTTGCATGGGCTGCAACCTTCCATTTACCCTACATTCATTTCCAAATTGAAACGGTATCTTGTACTACACATGTTTTCTGTGATAGTTTGTCCCGTGAATTCATTTAATAATGAAGCATATGGTCTGTCTTCCCATTTCAAGAACCTGGGTAGCATTCACAACCAACTGCCAGGCATTACATACACACAAGGAGGAGCTTTTCAGCCTGCAATTCTAAAGCTTGAAAAGCTGCTCAGGTGAGTTTGCTTCCATTAACCTGCGCCAATGAGAATATTACTGCATTCTCCCACACTCAATAGTATGGAAGTTGCTGAATATTTAGTAGCATAATCAAGTATAATAGGGACAGAATGAGAGAGTTCCTTGCAAATCTCCTTCAGCCTTTCACTGTCTGACAGCAGAGGGTGTGTGTTTATTACATATTTAAAAATGTTGTTTAAAATGTCCCTTTTTGTGTGTATGAAGAAAACAGGTTATCACATATGTTGTAGGAATGTAAATGAATGAAACCTTTATGGAGGGCAAATCTTAGCAATATCTATGAAAAGTAAATTGATACAGCCCTTGCAGAACTAAGGAATTATCCTATAAATATACATGTGCAAACACCCGAGACATAGATGTATAAATAGAAGCAGTGTCTGAAATAGAATAATAATAAAAAAACTAAACCAAACCATATAAATGTGCATTTACAAGAAATCTATTAAATATTGTTTTATTCATAAATGGAATACTATGAAGCTATTAAAAAGAATAAATTAATCCTATATATCTAGTGTAGAATTATTATACATGGCACATTTATTTATAAATATTAGAGTACCAGCTGAATAACTGGAATTTCTTTTCTTTTCCTTCCTTCCTTCCTTCCTTCCTTCCTTCCTTCCTTCCTTCCTTCCTTCCTTCCTTCCTTCCTTCCTCCCTTCCTCCCTTCCTCCCTTCCTTCCCTCCCTCCCTCCCTCTTTCCCTTTCTTCTTTTGGTGGCTGGCAAATCTTTCATGGACCAGTTCCTGGGAATATTGCTACTTCTCTTATTCCGTAAGTCCTTTCTCAAGATCTGCTACTCTAAGGAGACCTAGAAGTAACTGTAAAGTGGGGGACATAAGAAGTTGATAGGTAAAGGGTATATAGTTTCAGTTAGGCTATATGAATAAATTCTAAAGATGTCATATGACACTATGACATAGTCATACGACACAGGGTCTACATTTAACAATACAGTATTGTATACTTCAAACTTTGTTAAGAGGGTAGATCTCATGGTGAGTCTGCCTATACACACACATGCACACACACACACACACGAACACTCTGAGAATGCTGAATATGCTCCCTACCTTGATTACCTTTTTTTTTTTTTTTTTTTTTTTTTTTAGATGTACCTTGATTACCTTGATGGTAGAGATGGCATCACAGATGTATGCTTATGTCCACACTCAACACATTAAATATCTGCAGTTCCCTGTGTATCAACTGCACTTCAATAAAACCATTTAATTTCTTAACTCTTTAAGAATCTTTAGGGAAAAAAAATGTCCATGCTTTGTTTCAGCTTTGATTGTTAAAAACATATACATCACGATGGTACTCAGCCTGTTAAAAAATGTACATGCTGAGAACAATTGCTTAGCTTTCTAAAATGAGAGGCTCTGGGAAGTTTGCATTAATATCATAAACAGACACACACATACTTTATTTCAGCTCTACAGCAACTCATATTATATTGAATCTACTCAAGATGATATGATTTTTTGAGAGTAAAGTTATTTAAAGCAGAGTTAAAGTCTCTTTTCTACCACTCTCTATGTATATTTGGCCAAGTTAGGAAACTCTAATCCTAGTTTCTCTACCTATAAAGTGGGTTTGATAAGGTTGTTACCTGATACGGTTGTTGAAAATATCAAATGAAATAATGACCATAGAGCATTTGGTAAAATGTCTATCCAACAATAATGTTTAATTAATATTACACCTAGTCCGTGTAAGCACATACACGTGTGCATGTGCATGCACACACATGCACTTGGAGGCAGAGGGCCTGGCAATTTCCCAAGCTCACTTTTATGACTGTCTTTTACCATATTCTTATAATAGTTCATTTATCTTCCCCAGTTTCAAAATGCCTTCTTCCACTCTAAGAAGAGTGGGTGCTCAGCTCAATCTAACATAAGGAGGAACTTGTAACAATTAAAGCCACGCAAAAGAGACTCCTTTGTGAGAGCATCCCATCACTGAGGGTATCCAGGCCAATGAGTTCTTATGGAATAAGTCATTAAGAAAGATCTTGGGGTCTTTCTGTGATTGGGTTCACATTCAGGATCCCTCCCATGTTGGCAGAAAATGTGTTCCATGTACATAAGTTGTGGTTTTTCTAATCTATAAGAGAGATATGGCTGATGGTCAGTCTTCCACCTCGGGTATTTCTCACCTGCCTCCTTTACAGGTGAGCACACAACTGTTTGTGTATTTATAGCACATCTTCTTTTGATTGGAAATCCTTGAGGTAGTGACTTGATATTGTAGTGACTTGATACTTCAGCACGCAGTAGGTGCTCAGTGAATGACTTCTGGATGGCAAAGTAAATCCTGCAAAGCAACCTGGAGTGCTTCTCTGCCTACAAAGCTTTTCCTATAAAATCTAGACCATTAAATATTCTGACAGAATATTTAAGCAAATCTGCTGTTAAAATATTAATAATGGAAGCAGCAACGATGATGGCAATGATGTATAAATTGAAAAGTAAATCCACAGAGATGTCAATAGAATGTTTTTGTCTCTTTATTTCCATTCTCCTTATTTGAGATGGGATGTTTTTATCAGCTTTAATGCCTAAAGAGAATAATTTACATCTATCTCCTTCCCCCTGGTATTAAGAGCAAAAACATCTGATGGCTGCATTCTTTGGGGAACCTTTCTCACAGTATTTTTCCCCTCATAATGACTAGTTGATAGCAAGCACAACAATAAAGTAGATGACCCTCCTATCCAATAAATGTCCTCTGTCCTTATGTCAAAATTTTCCTGGAACATGGGATGGGGAGGAAAGGCTAAAATAAAAGATTGCATTTATAGCTTGGCCATAGAGACTAAATCAGATCATGTTTATTGATTTATTTCAATCAATAGACATGGGAAAGTTCAGGAGATTTTGACCCATGCCTCTAGGTATGCATTTGAGAGAGGTTTTTACCCAGCCCCAAAGTTGAGTAACTGCAGGATGAAAAAAAAAAAAAAAAAGTTTGTGTCCACCAAGCGACACAGATATATTCATAAAAGGAGGGAAGGAGGAAATTCAGCTCCTTCTATTTTTCCTCCAGACAGACTATAACAAAGACAGGTTTTGCACAAAGTTTTAAAATCTATCATGTTTCTATGTAGTTAACCAAATGATAACCAAATACAAACAAAATATCAGAATCATAAATAGACACACTCTGGATAAAAATAAACAGGCTCCACGCCATGACAATGGCCATTCCTTGTTTTACTCCCTTGCCAGGACTACATCTGTTCTCAGGAGCTATCTTTGTCTGCTTTGGGTCCCACAGAGTAAGATTAAGCTCCTCTGTACCAGGCCCTGGGCTGCTCGCTGGGTGATGTCTGTCCTAGGGGAGGGAACATGCTTTACCACGTCCGGACAGAAAAATCTCATGTTCAGGGAATCTTTGGGTGGCTCAGTGGTTTAGCACCTGCCTTCAGCCCAGGGCATGACCCTGGAGACCCGGGATCAAGTCCCACATCAGGCTCCCTGCACGAAGCCTTCTTCTCCCTCTGCCTGTGTCTCTGCCTCTCTCTGTGTTTCATGAATGGATAAATAAAAATCTTTTTTAAAAAAATCTCATGTTCATATTCCACAAAGAATCCTTCTTTTTTTTTTTAAAGTTTTTATTTTATTTTTTATTTATGATAGGCACACAGTGAGAGAGAGAGGCAGAGACATAGGCAGAGGGAGAAGCAGGCTCCATGCACTGGGAGCCCGATATGGGATTCGATCCCGGGTCCCCAGGATCACGCCCTGGGCCAAAGGCAGGCGCCAAACCGCGGCGCCACCCAGGGATCCCAGAATCCTTCTAAACTATTATTTTTCTGCAGGAGCAGAACTAGCCAGGGTACAACTTGCTTTTCTCATGCTGCACTTCCAGAGTGAAATCAATTCCTTCTCAGAGACACATACCCCCACCAGACTCAGGCCCTTGTTGATGACACTGGCACAATCAGGAGGCTACCAGCAATGATGCAAATGGAACCTAAAGACCTTACTGCACATCTTTACCAAGGCTGCATGGACAGCCATTTGGTAGCACCAGACTTTACAGGCGCCATTTTTAAAGATGCTCAAGTTCACGTTGACATCAAAGCTTTAATGGAGTTTTGAACTGCAATGGATGTGAACAGTTTGTGGCAACATTTTTTGACTATCAGCTCAGTCAAGGGATGGGATGAGGTAGTGGAGACACCTATGGAGCAATAAATCCACATTTGTTTCTGGCCCATCATTCTCTTCCTCGTGTTGTCTGGTAGCAACATTTCTTTTTCTGCCGGTACAGTGCTTTCCAAGTGATGGGCTTAGGAAAGCCAGGCACACCCCACCTGTGCTACTGCTATTGATATATGCTCTTGACTGGAAATCAGAATTCTCTCCCCTTCTAGCCCCAGGGGTCAGCTCAAGAATGAGGATGTAATCCAAATAGAGTTGATACCTCTCTAATTTTATACATGGAAGCTAGAAGAGAGAGGATCATGTTTTGCTTCAAAACATAAGCTGTTAAGAATACAGCCTGGAGGCTACAACTGGCCACATGGAGGAAATCTGCTCAAGAAGGAAACCAACACTCAGAAGGAAGTCAAAAGCTTGAGAATAGACATACCATTAGTAACATTATTTGAAGCTCTGGACCCCACCTTACCTGAAGAAAATATATTTTTTGGATTCCTTATTTCATGAGCCAATAAATCTCGTTGTCAAAAAACAAGATTACATTTGTTGTAATTTAATTTCTGTTGGAATTTAATTTGCAATAAAAAAAAATGTTCTGATGAATCCACGTGATAGCAAGAAAACTGTGACCCACCTCCCATTCTGTAGCTGACTTTGAAAAATTCACTTTCCCAAAGAGGGTTGATTTTAGCCAACATGGCCTTTGAGTCAACAAAAGCCTTGCCTTCTGACAACTTCATGCATGACAATGCCAGCATGCTGGTTGGGGCTCATTAAATAGTTCCCGAAAATGGAACACACATTACAGTCTCTTTCATTTGAGGGAGAGAATTCCTGTGCTACCATAAAAATAATTTTGGAAAGAAGTGCATCTGCTTTCAGAAAGTGTCTGCCAAGATATGGCCCGATGTAATTTAAAATGGCTAAGACAATCAGCTCGAAAATTAAGGTTTCTAATGGGAACACCTACTCAGCCCTAATAATAGGGGAACTACCATCATAATTATAATGTGGTGCAAGCAGGCACATCATTAACTAACTTTTCTCAGCTACTGCAATTAACAAGCATCAATAGATTGAGTAAATTATTAATAACCCACACATGCTCCAGTGCACACTGTGGGCTCTATTTTTTTTTCCAAGTAAGAAGCAAAAAGTTAACAGCTGATATCCAAATAATCTTTGATTTACCTCCTTCACAACATTACTGTACCTTTTAATAATTCTTTCTGGAGGAGATAACAATTGTAAATAATTAAGTAGTGAGTAGAGAAGGAAACAACCTGGAAGTGAGCGATGTAGTCTAAAGAGAGACCATCATGTATGAGGTGATCAAACAGCCCCATTCCTTACCCTTACGTTTTCCATGGTGTAATCATTTATGGAATTGCTGTTATCATCAATGAGTGCTAGTAAGGGTGGAAGTTGTTATGGCTGTGAGTTTATACAGTGTCGTGTGAATCAGCAGTTCTTAAATATAGCCGAGGGACCGATTTAGGTTTATGATGTTCACAAATAATCTCCTCAAATCATGGGGTATTAGCACAGGGTGGGCCCTAGCCTAATATGGAAGCGATAAAGAAGACAAAACAAGAGAGCCAGAAAGAATTAGGGGACATAGTCAAGGCTGCACAAATAAGTTAGGAAGTCTTTCCCTTGCATTTAAACTGTTATCAGCCCTTAGGTAAATAAAGCACATTCCTTGTCTTGAAGGCACATGCGTTCTAACAGAAAGAGGCTACTGAATAGCAAGTGTCAATAGACCAAGAAAGCCCTCTGGTTGGAATAAACACAAGAAAAGAGGAGAAGAGCAGGCCAAGCAGCCCGGGACAGAAGGTTCACAGTCTCTGCTGGGTTCTTTCATGACAGGGGGTGGGAAAAGGTAGTGAGGTAGAACAGAAGTGGGAATGGTCCCAGCAGAGGCAACACTGTGTATAAAGGTGTGAGCACAAGAAACACATGGCGTATTCTTGGAACAAGTCACCTGGTGCAGTTGGAGCATAGATGCGATGGTGTGCAGTGGCCAGATGAGAAGGGATGTGTCAGGAACAGATGCTCTCTGCTGAGAGCCACGGCTGGCCTTTGAGCAGCCTTCAGAAGGAAGTGACACAATCAGGCTTTGCTGATGAAAAGATCCCTAGGGCTGAGCTTGGCAGAGTGGAGTGGAGAGGGGTTGTGGTGTGGGAGGGAAAAGACCACAGGGAGTTTGTGCTAATCCATGCGGGGGATGTTAGGGGTCTTAACCAAAGACCCCCACAGTGGAAACGCAGAGGGGAATCAACAGATGAATTTTCCTGATTATCAGGAGATAAAACCCAGAGACTGGACTCTTCACCCTGAGTCTCGGGTGGGTGATGTGACTGAGGACTGCCAACTCCTTAACGTGGAAAAACAGCCACATGGCAACTGTTACCAGATTGAAACAACACTGGGAATCTGGTAGCCTTGGCTGTGGGTCAGATATAAAGGTGGAGCTTTGAGAAAACTGAGCTGCAGGAGATGATTTCCAAGCCTTGGTTTCTCTCTTCCAACTTGATAAACTCGGGTCTTCAAAGACCATCCCCCACTGTGAGGAAGGGGCTCTTTCAGAAAGAAGAAATAATAGCAAGTGTACGGTAGGTAGACCAGAAGGCCTCTGACCTTGAAGCAATCTATCAAGAAGAAAAGTAGCAAAATTCTATGGCTCCAGGTACTTCTGTCTTGATGCCTCTTTCAACAAAAAGGCATCAGACTGAATGATTTTAGGCACATGCCGAGTCATCTGGCTGAGTCCTGTGAGCAGGAGGAGGAATGACAAAGGTGACCCGTGGGTCATTCTGCTACAAACATACTCAGAGCCTGTCTGCAGGCAAGAGCCTGGGGCTGCTGGACTCAGGATCAGTCTCAGTCAGGCTCTGCCTCCCAGGCCTCTTCGGGTTTCTGCTCAAACGATTGCCTCATTTTGAGATCATTCAAGCATGTTAAAACTGTAGACAGCAGAGCAGCACATCTATTCAATGATCATTTAAGCTATACAACTGGAATTTATCACAAGTACAAGGGAAAGGGTGAGTCGTTAGAAAATCAAACTTGGGAAATCTCCACTCTCCATCAAACGGCTATGCTTTCTGCCCAGAGGACTGGGCACTGCAGCCTTAAAACACGAAATGTGTACAGCCTCCTCCCAGTGTCCAAAAAGGATCTGAGGTAGAGACACATACAACAAAAGAGGTGTTAAAATACATAAAAGAGGAACTTGAGAGAAGGCAAAAATAGAAGCAGGGGGCAGGATAAGCAGATGCATAACATTCATGTTGTGATAGCCCGTATTGTTGCTGAACTCCAGCTTCTTGGGATTTCCTCATGATGATCATTAAAAGGGAGACTCAGCTATAGGTAAATTCTCTCGGGGTTGTCTTGAAAGGATCATTAAAAAGAGAGACTCCTCTAGAAACAATATCTAGGGTACCTTTAAATTTCATCCATTTAGTAAACATTTTGTTGTCATCATAGCTGTTGGTCTAACGGAATCCAGGCACTGCAAGGTCAAAAGATCTGATCCTGTGACTTAGGGCTGAGGACCTGCACTTTTTGGTTTCTTTTTTTTTTTTAAGATTTTATTTATTCATTCATTCAGAGAGAGCGAAGAGAGAGGCAGAGACACAGGCGGAGGGAGAAGCAGGCTCCATGCAGGAAGCCCGACGTGGGACTCGATCCCAGGTCTCCAGGATCACACCCCAGGCTGCAGGCAGCGCTAAACCGCTGCGCCACCGGGGCTGCCCCCCTTTTTTTTTTTTTTAAACTTTTTGGTTTCTCCATGTTGACACTGCCTCATGTCCTAGGACTACCTGCAGTCAGGTTTGTCCAATCGTCTTTGGCCATCTGCTAAAGAGCTTCTCACGTGGCTTCTGGTCCTGCAGTGGCAGTTCTTACCTTTGCATACCTCCCATGGGACTACAAGGTGCTCAAGTGGAAATCACTCCTTGGAAAGCTCCTCAAAACAACAACCTCTTCCTTCCTCTTCCTGGCCACACCTTCGGCCTTATTCCAATAATGGCTTCCATGGATGCCCAGTAACAAGTCACAGACCCTGTGGTCCTCCTTGCTTGCCGTCAAACCCAGCGTGCTGTTTTGGCAGACTTCTCCTGAGGAACAACCTATGTAATCCCCCATGGCAACAGCTTCAATGGCAAGGTGGGGATGATTGGGGAAGGGGGGGCACACTTTGGCTTCTAAAACATTAACTTTATGGCTCTTGGCTGGCAAATTAACAGAACACTGTGTTGTATGGTATACACCCCACCTACCACAGTGGATCTGGAGCTGGCTTTGGAACAACATGAAGACTTGTGATAAAGTAGACTGCAAATATCCATAGCACCACTGCTAGATGAAGGCATTGTTCTCTATATGCTGTCTGCCCGGTGCAGGGTTTCTGGAGTGATGACAGTTGGAGGGGGCAAGCTTTATGTCACAGGTATATTGCTCTCACTTTGTTACAATGAGGAGCTCAAGAAGAGCTGGAGAAAATATGAAAGTTAACCCCAACGGCCTATGCAGTGCAGCCCTCTCTAGTATCAGAAAGCGGAGGCCCACTTTTATCCAGTCACCAGCAAAGCCAGCCTTCATCAGGGCCCGTGAGTGGGTGGGTAGGTAAGGGGGTCAGCTGGTTCAGCCAGGGATGCAGACGTTGCAATTCCCTCTCTGCCTCTGTCCGGGAAGACCATCACTGCAAGTACATTTTCAAAGGCAAGGTATGTTATAAGCAAGCAGAGCTATCATTTTTTAGTGCCAGAGAAACCTGGAATTTCAATACATGACATTTGCAGTCACTAGACAGGGTCTCAAGCTGAGTCTCAGGGGAGATGGAGACCGAGCTTGAACAGGGACCAGCAGATTGTGCCCTGGGGTACATTATCCTATGCCATTCCCCTCCCCCATCTAGATGTGCTTAAACATGCGAATCTCATCTTAAATCTTGTTCTTCCCCACTTTGGAACAGTCAGAAGAATGGGGAGTTAGCAGTTTTAATTACAGCACTCTTAGCCCCCAGCCAGGTAATCAAACAGTAGCAAGCAGATGGGGTGAGGGGGTGCTGAGGAGGAAGGAAGAGAGCAGTGGCTGCCACATAGCGATGGAAGCAAGCGCCTGGACACTGCTGCTGCTCCTCATGGGGGTCGTAGACCCGAGGGGATGCAGACCAGCCATATGGGTAAGCCAGGGAGAGGGACTGGGGGTGGAGACAGAGACACACAGAGAGATGCAGACATATTCCTGTGTCTTCCCACTATGGGGCCATGCCCCTGGGATACATCAAGCTCAAAGATACATCGCTGTTTGCTTATTTCAAGATTTGCATCAGCATCTAGATAAGCTCAAACTCAGCTATTGAGCAAGCATGAAGTGAACAGGGCTGCGAATATTCTCACTAACCTAAGCCAGGAGAACTGAAACGTGGCCATTGCTCACCAATATGAGGATGTAAACTCCCTTAAAAAAAAAAAAAAAAAAAAAAAAGATGCCAGAGGGAAAAGGGATGGGGGGGGGGTCTCCTAAGCTGTAAACCATTCTGAGACCTGCACACCCCTGCATTGGGAAAGGGGTCAGTGTCAAAGGTTAGTACTGGGTGAGCCAACCAACCCCATGTGACACAGGGTTTGCTGAGAAAAAACACTCAGAGGAAAAGACGCCAGCGAACCCATCCAGAATCCTCATCCCCCTGACCTCCACTGGAGGAAGCAGGAAGGGCGTGACTTTCGAGTAGGCAAAGGCACCTCAGCTCAGAGACACTGCACTGCTGGAGACCCCCAGGGAGACACAAACCCAATGCTGCTAAATGGCAACCTTCAGAAATCACCTTCTCGGGCCATAAAGACTCCTTTATTCCGTGGCTTGATTTGCTATTGATTTAAGGCTCTTTTTCATAGTGATGCAGGAAAACATTTTATTTTCTCAGATGTAAGTGGGAGGGAGTCTATCGGGGGAAAGTGGCGGGGTGGGGGTGGGGGTGGGGGTGGGAGATAGATAGGCTGCCGTGCAGAGTGATGCCATCATTTAAAGACATGCCATTGTATCCCTGAGTGTCTACATGAGGAATTTTTAAAAGGCCTAGACTCATCTATATCAGGAGCTTTTAACCTGGTGACCAGGGATTGAGAATGGGTATTGGAAACTGTGGGCCCTAAGTAATGGAGCAAAATGCCATGTCCTTAGGCATATGGCCATTCCTCTGGAAGAAGTTTCTTCACTTTCAATATACTCTATGGGCTCTGAGACCCCCCCCAAATGAGGATAGCTTCAAGATCAGAAACGGAGTTTATCCCTGCCCTTCCTAAAACAGTCATATTCGCACACGAGAGACATATTCACATTCTTACCCACCACATGGTAATTCCCATGCAGACTTTTGCCCTCACAGAAGTCAATTTACACACATATCAACCCTGAACTCAGACTTTCAAGCCATTTGAGGGCACATAGGAACCCAAATAGGAATGTTCTGAAGACGAGACCATGCTTTAAAGAGAATCATGACTGATTCAGGAAAATCTAACAAAACTATGCCAACATTTATGAACAAACATTATTCTGTAAGATAGATCCTGGGGGTGGGGCCATTATGAAGCAGTTCACAGTTTCACACCACCTTGCATAGACTTACCATAGTACCTGATACACAGTAAATGCTCAATAAATGCTGTTAAATAATATAAATGAGTTAAGTAGACAAACGAGCAAATGTATGATTGAAGGAAGACCTTCTAAAAGAAGTTTTAATGTTGAGGATGGTATTTGCAGAACTGAATTCCCAGCCTCCAGGTCCTTGCTTGCCTCCAAGGGCACAGGAAAGATAAAAAGGGTGAATGAGAAGAAGCTCTGGGAGAAAGCGAACCCCATAAATACAAGGTATTGTTATTTTTATTTTTATTGGTGCTTCTACTGCCTTCAGGGGAGGGGGGAGCATATGTGAATATGGCTAATTTTCTGCTTGACTCCAGACACATTCTAAATTACTGAGCCACATTTTATTTTAAATTGACTAATAAAGAAATCTCACACCCCACACCATTTCACATTTTCTTGGGTCGTTTAATGTTGCCACCCTTCTGCAGTGGCTGTTCTCTCTCTGTGAGCTGGGGATGGGGTGGGGGCTGGAAGCCTGCTGGATGCATTATCATCTCTCTCTCTCTCTCTCTCTCTCTCTTTCTGTTTCTCTTTGTTCCCTCTCTCTTCCTCTGTCTATATGTCTCTGTCTCTCTCTTTGTGTCTGTCTCTTTCTTTTAATTTGTCCTGATCAAAACACAAATATCACCCTGAATCAGATGCCTTGCCTTTATGTTCACTTGAAGAAATCACGTACAGCTTTTTGCTTTCCCCTACATAAAAATAAATGGAAAACATTTTGCAAATGTCAAATGTTATATAAAGGGAAAAATATGAAGGACACTGGACACATAAACAATAATACTAATGACAAATTTTACCTCTCCTAAAGCACTCTCTGCTACCCAGTTCCAATTCTGGAGTTTTATCTCAAGGGTCAGAAACCAGCTATATCATAGGTAGAAATGGATTCTCACAGGAAAATAATCTCCAAATGTGTCAGCTCATGATATTAAGGAAGAGGAAAGGAAAGCAAAGAAAATGACTCAGGGTTGACCATTTTCACTCGTTCACTCATTTATTCACTCATGCAACACTTTTTTTTAAGCAACCCTATGTGCCCCAAATGGTATAAGTCGTTGAGACTACAATGTATAAAACAGTAAGAGGTGGTCCCTACCCAAATGCAATAGTCTAAGTGAGGGAGACAGATAATAAGAACACACATACCAGGCGATGTTCGATTATGGCGTTACAAATCAAAGTGTTTTGATTGATAAGAGAGAAGGTGAGCAGACAAGGGAAAGCACCAATAAGGAAATCACACTGAAGTGGAAACCAAAGGCTATGAAAGAGCCAGCCAGGTGGAGAACAGCATCAGGATAAGCTAGTACAAATACTGAGAGGTAGAAAGATTCTGGTCATGTTCCAGGAACTGTCAGGAAGGTAGAGTCGAGGATGGGAGCTGGTGGATGACTGACAAGAAATGAGGTCGAAGGAGGACCCAGGAGCTGGATCTCGCCTTGCAGGCATGATAACACGTCTGGACTTTTTCCTCAGTGAAATGGGAATCCATCAAAGCATTTTAAGGGGGTGAGTCATGTGATGGGATATATGACTTTAGAAGGCCACTCTGGTTGCCTGCATGGAGGATAGGTGAGAGAAGAAGCAAGGCATCCAGGTGGAAGGCTAGTGGAGTCACCTAGCAAAAAGCTGATGGTGGCTTGGACTAGGCTGGTGGCAGCGGTGATAGAGAAGAGAAGCTGGGTGAGGATTGCTGGTGAATCAAATGTTAAGACGGGGGGGGGGGGGATTCAGGAAGACTATGATAGCCTATGTGGAAATACTAAAGTTAGGTTCACTTAACTCCCCCAAAGTATAAGTGGCCTTAATATATTTATTAACATGTGGTCCGTTAGCAGGTCAGGCAAAGTTGCAAATACTACCTTCTCCCTCTCCCGCCCAAAAAGATCTTTGAGGGCAGCCCTGGTGTCTCAGCGGTTTAGCGCCGCCTTCAACCCAGGAGACCCGGGATCGAGTCCCATGTCAGGCTCCCTGCATAGAGCCTGCTTCTCCGTCTGCCTGTGTCTCTGCCTCTCTCTCTCTCTCTCTCTCTCTCTCTCCCCTCTCTGTGTGTCTCTCATGAATAAATAAATAAAATCTTAAAAAAAAAAAAGATCATTGACTCCCTCTAGCAAAAAAAAATACATTTCTATGCTTTTGTTTTCACTGAACCCTGCATACTTCCTCTCGCACCATCCTTCACAACTTCCATTAAATAATCATCGGATAAGGTATACCAGCTGTCTCCCAAGCTGTGTTTGGGTCCATCAGAGCACGGACCTTATCTGTCTTGGTCAGCATTATATTCCCAGAACCAAGCACTGTGTCTGGCATCCTGTGGGTGCCGTGAAATGAATAAATATTGAATGTGAATACATGCCCCGCAATTAACTCTCTGAGTTTCTAGACAATGAAGGATAGGAAGCAATCTGAGCCCAGTACTAACACCCACTGACTATTTCCTAGTCTCCTCATAAGGATCCTCCTACTCTCTCCCCAGCCCACTGCAAGTCTAGACACACCAGTCCCATAAAGCCAGAGTCACATTGAACACCATGACTCATGATTCAGAAACCACCATGGATAATCATTGGGAGTTTCCAGGGTTTGCTGTGAGTAGCTTCCTGCAGAGCCCTACAAAGCAGAAGGCAGTGTCTTCCTTCCTTCCAAGTGTGTTCATCCTCACTCCCTCCTTTTCTCTCCCGCTTTCACCTTAGGCTCTCAGACACTAGGAAAACATAACTTGAAGCCCTTTTGGAAATGCCAATTTGTTGTAAAAGCATTTCACAAAAGAACTCCATGGAACCCTGGTCTTCTTAATCCTTCAAGATGTGTGACTCTTTGAAACCCATTATGACCCCACGAAGGAAGCATGTTGGATGGTGCAATGCTAGCTTTCCCCTAAGTATCTGCCAATCCAAGTCTCCAGTTTCTACTTCTAATTTCAGTAATTATTGTATGGGCTATCACACTGAAATATGCTGCTCTAAGGGTTTTAGATGGTAACTATTGATTCAAATATTTACAAAAGACTGTCTACAAAGATGCCCCCAAACTCACTGATGTATTCATCTATATATTAAAAAAAAAAAATTAAGCTCCTACCATGTGCCAGGTCCCGAGGTCCATCAATGAATTAAGTGGACAGGTGTCCTCTACTCATAAACTTACCAAGTTGGAAGGATAGACCACAGAGCAGCAAATGTATAACTGCAAGTTGCAGTAAGCAGCATAAAGAAAATAATGAAAGTCCTAGAATGCAGACTCGAGTGGGAAGAGGTAAGCCCTTAAATTATATGGTCAGGAAAAATGGTTAAGAGAAGGTGAAGAGCAGACAACATGGTGAATGGTAAAAGTGGGAAGGTGCCCACCAACCAGTGAATGAGAGAGAGAGAGAGAGCGGCAGAGACAGAGCCCCAGTTCTAGGCAGAGGGCAGAGCATGAGTACAGAACTGGGCAAGGGAGAGCTTCCTCTGGATAATTTCCAATCCCTCAGTGTTGGGCAGCTACTTTGCTGTCACAGGAGCTCAGCACTCCACTGCCATCTCCACTCAGACATCTAGTAAACAACCAAAGCCTTCTTCTCAGGGTGCCATCTTTTCCTCCCCTTCCCGCATGGCCCCAACATCCACGAGCTTGCTCCCTCCCTCATGCCTCCACTTGGTCATCAACTGCCTGCTTCTGGACACTGGGCTCTCCACACACAACTGAAACAGCCCCCTCAAAGGTCAACAGTGAATTCCTTTTTTTTTTTAAATCTTCTATGATTATTTATTAAAAAAAAAAAACAGAAAAATATATTAAACATTCTCTATCCTGAATGGAAGATTTAACAATCGTGAAGTAGCCTATTAGCAGGTAAAATAAAATTTCCTTAAGAATCTCCATATTTAAGTGCATAAATTTTCCCCAATCAATGCACTTCTCACTGTTTGACCTCTTCATGGACTGTGGTTTTCATCATTCCAACATTCTTGAAACTTTCTCCCTTCCTTTGGTTCTTGGCCAAAGCCCTCACCTAAAATTGCCTCTGATTTTCTCATGTTGCTCTTCCTCTCCTAACCCCTTCCAATAAAAATAGCACCAGCAGAAGTTACCCCTACCCTTTATTCATACTATTTATATAGTATGCTAGCCATCATGCCGAGTATTTCACAAATCATAAAGCAGTTATTTATTTTGGCTACTTATCCAGGAGTTGTTCCCCTGTGCTTTCCTATTCCCACTTTAGTCACTCAGACAGGTAGGAAGGACCCCTTTGCCTCTGGTTTCAAGATGAGGAAACGGGAAGGGGAGCAAGTCAGAGGAGGGATGGGGCCAACCAGGGCAGAAAGGCAGTGCTATCTCTAAGAGCCTTTTGCTTTCCAAAGGCCTTTCGAGGTGCTTATGCTGAATGTTCTCCGTGGAGAATGAGGGGGGGTATCTCTAATGGAAACAGGAAGACAGGAAGAGAAGGAACAGAAGGAAGAAGGGAAGGAAAAGTAGAGGGAGAGGGGAAGGAAGGAGGGACAGAGACAGAGAGAGATGTCATGCAGATTACAACAGAGATTCCCAGACACTGGTGAGAGGACCGAAGCCTATGGTTTCGTAAGTAGCAGAGACCTCCAAAGGGAAATGGGTCTGTGGTTCCAGCTCCTACCAAATACTGGGTAGAAGCTTATGGCTGAAGAAATGTGCTTTTGGGGAACAAATGAAGTAACAGTCAGGCAACGTCCACCCTCTGACCCTCACCTCTCTAGGTGCCACATGACAGCCTGGATCCTTTGCATAAGGAAGGTTATGTTTCCTGCCCACAAAGTGGAATTGGAGATGAGGATAAAATTCACCTTGTTATGAAATAACACAGAAATGTGCTCTTTCTTGCACAACTGAGACAATTGTGGGCTTGGATTCACACATGTGTTCTCTCCTTTAATCCTTATAGCATCTGGTTCTCTGGGCATCCTTACCTCCACATCACCCGTGAGAGAACGTTGTCCCAGAAAAGTCACCTGACTTGCCCACGCCACAAAGTGGCAAAGCCAAGATGCACAGAAGATTTCCTAATACCAAAATCCTTGGCCTTATTTACTTTGGCCTTATTGCCAAAGACCCCTCATGCAGGCGCTTATGTGTTCTCTTTTTCCCCTCTCTCAGCAATCTTACAATCTCTCTCCACTTTAGGCATCCAGTTCTCCACTGTCTTTGCCAAGTCTGATGCTTACTGCCTAACCTTTCGATTAGCATTAGCTGATTACCCTCTCTGAGTCAACCATGCATCCTCCATCGCCAGACTTTGCTTCAAACCTCTGAGTCATCTTTCTTTCCAAGCACTGCTGGCTTCTTTGGTAAGACTGTTGGCTTTAGACACAGACTTCCTGGATTTAAAATCTCAGCTCTTTTGCTGTGGGGCCTCAGGTACATTTCTTAACCTCTCTTATCTCCATTTCCTCATCTTCAAAACCATGAGACTCTTCTCATGAAGAGACTCTACCTCACTAAGATGTTTTGAATATTAAATCAGCTAATACATAGAATGCTTAAAATTTAGAATAGGACTGGCATATAATAAATACTCAATAAAAATTCACTAGAGTTGTTTATCCAAACTAGTTTTGGAACCCATGCACATTAATTTGAAGATAAAGTAGATCCTTACCCTTTAAGAATTTCTGTACTAGATCTTCATGGGGGAGTTGCCTACCATGTTATCTGCCTTGGTTTCCTACTGTTACTTCTTTGGGTACTTAACTCAAATGACAATAGTGACTTACACTACTGTCATGTACCAGGCTTTTACCCAAGAAGCTTGTCCCTCAGGTTCCTGTAATTTCCTTATCGAGGTCACATGAGGTTTTCCAAAGCCAAAAACCCTGTGCTGGCTTCCCAGGAGGTACCAGAGAGGTGCACAGAGCTGGGTGAAGATGCAACTCTGCGGCTGGGCTCAGATATACCTGGACCCTGCTTCACCATGCCTTAGCTATTTAATCTCGTGTGCATTATTTAACCTCACTGGGCCTCAGCTTCTCATCTGATAAAATAGTGCGTGGTAGTAAAAAAAATAATAAGTCAGTGCTCAGTTGGCACACAAAGACTGAAGTACCAGCCCCTTTGTAGGGAGGCAAGGCTGTTGTCACCAGTTCTGGCCCATGAGCCATGAGGAGAAGCAAAAAGGACCAGAGCAAAACTTTCCTGCCATCTCCATGCAGGTTCATGGTGGACTCCACTTGGGAGAGAAATGAACCTTTGTCTACCATTTCTGGATTTAGCATATCCTCATAAGAACTACTCCTCTCACACTTGATAACTATCCTCTTTTCTAGCACTGTCCAGTGGAACTTTCCATGGCAGTGGAAATGCTCTATGTCTACACTGTCCAATATGGTGGCCGTTGGGCACACGGGGCCACGGAAACATGCCTAGCATTGACGGAACAAGTGAATTTTAAATTTTATTTAATTTCAATGAACCTGGATGCAAACAGCCTCCACAGTTGCTGGCTTCCACGTTGGTGAGCTCAGCAGAACTAGGCTTTGCTCTGTTCCTTGGAGATGCCAGGCTCTCTTGAGTCCCGATGTCTTTGCATTTGCCATGGAAAACCTTTTTTTCAAGCAGCCTCTACCTTGGAAATTCTCACCTTGAAGGCACTCCGTTCAGTCACCACTACAGCTCCAGCAACACAGTGTTACTTCTTAGGCTTCAAGTGAGCAGCACTGCAACTTACAGAAAGTGCACACAAGCAAAAATGCATGCAACTGTTATGGATGCTTATTTCCAGATCAAAAGGCAATTCCAAAGGCCTAATGCAGTTGAACATGTGTGCCAGATACAAAAATAGAACAAACAGAGCTTTCTTTGAGTTATTCCCGATCCAAACTACCTGAAAAGGCAAATCTACAGCCAGAAAGACTGAGAGAAGTGGAATGAGGCCTTCAGAATAATTACATGTTGTTAATTGAAAAATGTTAATCATGTCATATTAGGAGGAAGACGGGGTTAAATTGGTAAAATTTCAATTCACTTAGGCCTTATCTCTTGTTGGAATGAACCAGATGATTAATCCTCAATATTCTTCAGGGATGCAGCGAACAGCAGCAATTAAATTAACAACTACAAAGTTTATGCTCAGAGATTCAAAAATGAAAGAGGGAAACGCTTTAATTTTTCACAAGTTGTTACCTTAATTATCTTCTTATTGCTCTGTCTCTTTTCCCTCATTACAAAAACACACCCCTTAGTATTCACAGATCCCTTTAATTTGCTGTAGCTCAGTAACAATGTAAGAAATGTCATCGGAGATGCAAAGCTATAAATCTTACTTTGTGCATGCTCATTGAAAATAAATTGTTCTGCTGTGCCTAGTCTCTGTGTTTATTCTGCAGAGTGCTGACAAATTTCCACTAGCCTACAAGGCACCTGAGTGTCTGTAAACTTATGCACACGGCGTGCACCTTATCACACGAATCCAACCGCCACAACAGAAAGATTCCTTAGGAGAACAGGCTGAAATTTAATTGGTCAGATTAATGAAATACCATAGAGAAACAGAACAATGTGGTAGTTAGGGAAACAAAAAAGTCAAACCAAAACTTCTAACATGCTCACGGTACAGACATTACCATGGGCATATTAGGAAGCCTATACACAAATGCAGATCTTTATAGTCTTCTTTATTCTGTTTTTGTTTTGTTTCGTCTTTTTTTTTTTTTTTTCTGAATGATATCTGCATCGTTGGCAGAGGAATCCAACTTTGTGAAGATCAGATCGTTCATCTCCCTTGGAATGCAGCTAATCAAAATCGAAAAAAAGATAAATCCTACAGCAACCACCATAAAGCAAAAGAATGCTGCCTCATGGTGATTTAACAGGTCCCCTGACATATGTGCATTAAAACTATAACGATCACAAACACTATCTCCATGTCACGTATTCCTCTAACTCAGAAGCCCCATTTGCAAATTTAGCACGGCACACGCTGTGTACACCAGCAACTGCCAGGCAACAAGAAAAGTGGTTTTCATAGTCCGGGTTTCTAAGTAGGCTCTGCTGATGTGAATGAAGGCTAAGAGGAATTCTTTTGTTTTCTTCAAAGAAGATCATTTTCTGGCCAGGTGGAGCGGGAGGGGAGGAAAGGGTGGGGGGAGGAGCATAGATCAATGACATAATTAAGAAAATAGTTATCTGGAAGCTGTGAATGAAATTAAAAAAAAAAAAAAAACACACCTACCACAAAACCCTGGGCTGAAACAGCAATGCAATCAAATGATTGTGAGTCCAAACTGGGAAATGCATGAGAACATATCAATAATTGAGTGCACCACATCCTCGATGCCTGAAGAAGTAATCACCGTCACTGTAAATCCTCTCTCGGAGTGATGTGAAAGTCTTTGACGGTTATATATACTCGGGCAGTATCATCCTTTAGTCTACTTCCTGAATTCCCAAAGTTTCTCAGCAAAATGTCATATCCCGGGAGAACGTCCTCGCAACAAATTATTAGCCCGGCTCTATTGATCATCACCCAAATGGCAAAAATCTCAATAAATTTCATCTGGACCTTTACTGAAACCTCCAAAATGCATTACACCCCCTCTGCTGACCGCCGTTTTTACGAGCACTATTGTATTTGCAGGGCAGTCAATTTTATACAGCATAACAAACTGCCAAGTACTAACGCGATTCCCTCCATTACTGAGGCTCATGTATTAAATTTAGTGAAGCACAATATCAGACTTCAAATATTGCAAGGCTTAGGACTGAATGCCGCGGAGCCTAATGTTATCAACCTGACAAATACACTGACATATTAAGTAGCAGATCATGTATTCATATTCTGAACTGATGTTGTTTATCTGTGTAGCTGTATATTTTTTGGATTAGCCATGATATTTCAAAATGAACATTACGTGTTGGAGTACAAGGGGACTGACAGTAAAGAAGCTGTGCTGGTCACTATTTTTCTTTCACGGCAGATCAATTACTACTTTTCTTAATGATGTGCTGTTATAGGTATAATGAAAATGTGAGCCCAACTCAGAAAAATGCCATTTTTAAAAAGAAATGCTTGTTATTTTTTTTCCTTGTGCCTTTCACCAATGTAAATATGCTTTAGCATTATATTTTTTACTCCATGAGTAAAATGGAAGATTTCTTTGGCATTAATCACATGCATCTGTTCTGGCTTTAAACTCAGACAAGGGTCGTTTTCTCCCCTCACCACCCTCTCTTGTTGTAGAGTCTTTGCTTACCGCAGCCCAAGTGGCCAAAATTACTGAATCTCCTTTAAAAACCTTGCTTCTATTCTAAAGCTTAACCATTGTAACCACGTCTCTTTTGAAAAATGTGAGTTGCAATGTTCGTACCCAAATTCTCATCCCACGGTGGGATTTACGATTCACAGAAACTAGAGTCTAGAATCCAAATATCCCCAAAAGACAAAACTTGTCAAGTTGACTCTTCACAGCTTATGTATAAAACAGTATTTTGCCCAAAATATACATTTCTCTCATGAGACTGAATATGATTTCTTAAATTATATGTTCCATCTTGCCCTCTGCCCCCTAAAGCCTTGAGAATATGATACCAAACCCTCTTCTGGATCATAAATTTTGGTGCTAAAACCTACCTACTATTTCCTACATACAAATCATAATATCAAAAAGTAGTTGTGAAATAATGAGGTCACTCCTGAGAGCCAAGGAAATACCAGGGTGCGTTAGAACCAAATGTCTTATTTTCTGACGCCAGTCTGCAAATTCATCAGAATTAGAAGGAAAAAAAAAAAAAAAAGAAGAAAGAAAGAAAGAAAGTCTCTGGTTAAAACCGGAGATTCCAAGACTGACCCCAAGATTCTGATTTGCAGTGTCTTTTGGTGGGTCTCATGTCTGCAGGCCCCCAGGGAGATTCTGAGAATCAGTTGGTCTTATAGACAGCTGTTCCAAAGTGGTGGTTCTCTGTACTCAGTCCAGGACTTGCTTCATTAACAGACCTTTTATTAATGGGGTGAGTCCGAGTGTTGCACTGAAGGATTTTCCTTTAGTTGTTCTGGTATTTTCTTTATTGTGGCAAAAGCCACATAACAGAAGATGTGCCATCTTAATTTTTTGTAAGCATATAGTCCAGTAACTTTAACAGTATGCACATTGTGGCCATGGATCTCTGGTACTTTCTCTTCTTACAAATCTGAAACTCTATTAAACAGTATCTCTTCATTTCCCCCTCTCCAGCTCCCTGGCTACCACCCTTCTACTTTCTGTTCCTGTGAGTTTGATAAAGTACTTCATACAAGTGGAATCACACAGTATTTGTCTCTTTGTGACCAGCTTATTTCACTTAGATAATGTCCTCAAGGTCCATCCATGTTGTAGCATATTACAGGATTTCTTTTTTTTCACCCCTTGGGGCTGACCAAGAGTCGTGCAACCACATTTGCTTTATCCATTCATCCGTCCATAGTCATTTACATTGTTTCCACCTCTTGGCTACTGTAAATAATGCTGCAATGAACATGGACGTGCTTAACACCAGTACTTTGCAAACCTCCTCAGGTGGTGCTCAGGTGCAGGTGGAGTAGAACCACTTCTTGAAAATATTGTGAAGCCTCTCACTCCTAGAAATAAGATGTGGGATGTGGCTGACTGAGAGTCATGCCACTTGGAAGCTTTGAAAATGGGAACATTAGTATTTTTTGTGTCCCGATATTCACAGGATGGTGAACAGACCCCAATTAAAGCTCCTTCCGGGAGGCTGAGTAGCTGATTTGCTCAAGAGCCTCCCATCAAATGTAGGAGGGACTGCTTGGCTGACTGTCTTCCAGAAAGAGAAGACTGATCAGATCTGAAGGAGGTTCTGTGCATCTCAACTGGGCCCAGCTCTCTCTTCTACACAGGAAAGGCTGCTGCGTTCAGAGTCAAGTGAACCTGGGTTCAAATCTCAGCTCCAGTCACTTGCCAGCCAAGCAGTTCCTAGTGAGTTTCTTCAAAAGTCCCTGAATTAGTTTCCTCAACTATAAAATGGAGATTATAAAACCTGTCTGAGCAGAGGCAGTAGACATAAAGTTTCTAGCCAGTCCTTGACACTTAAGTAGGCACTGTCTAAGCAGGAGCTGTTATTTTTATGATAAAAAAGATAACTTAAAGTCATAAATTCCTCAATGTTAAAATACCTACTTGATTAGATATAAAAGAATTGATCACTCCCATTTATAGGCAATGTGTCTTCTCCACGTAGGACTGACAATAAAACTGAAGACGCTCATTGCTGTCCCACTGTGTCATCATGGCCTTTTTTTTTTTCTTTTTTTTATTTATCATGGTCTCTTTTTTTTTTTTTTTTTTCATGGTCTCTTCTTAATGGCATTCCAGAATTGCCTGACAGGTTATAAATGAAACAAAAAGATTGGCATTATTCTTGGTCTCTACTCTACTGTGCTCCTACTCTTAAAAAAAAAATGCATTGACAACATTGGAGCACAATATTCAAAGGGGGGAATTTTGCCAAGGATGAGATTCCTGAATATTGCTTATTTTTATGTTTTATTTTTAAAGTTTTACATTTATGAAGTAAAAGAGCATGAAAAATATTGTTGGGTATAAAATCCACATGTGCATGACTATACCTACATACCTACCCTAAATTACTTATACCTATCCACATTACTTGTATGTTGACTAACAATCCTTTTATTTAATTACTGAAGACATACTTACTATGCACGCTCTCTGGGTCAGGTTCTATGTTTTAAGCACAGGGTATGACAATGATTATGGCAAGTGTAATGACTTCGAGGAATTCCTAAGTGTGTAAAAGAATGATTATCATGAAAAGTATTAAATGTAATAATATAATACCATGCTCTCAGAATTGTAGGAGTACCTAACTCATTCGACTGGCCTCAAAATTATGATTCTTCAAAAAAAATGAGGAAGATTAGATGAGAAAATTAGATTCCACATGGAAGGAAACATATGGATGAAGACATAGAGGCTAGGTATAGACAGATGTGGAGAAACACATATCCAATTTGGCACTGCTCACAAAATTTAAGGCAGGAAGTAAAATGCAACACAAGCTTCAACCTATCATCTACAGATTCATTCATTGCTGATTTATTCACCTATCATCTATCCATCCATCCATCCATCCATCCATCCATCCATCCACCTATTCATCATACATCCATTATCTAGTCATCCAGCTAATCATCTGCCCTTTTCTGAAAAGTGTGATAAATGTCTCTTGCAAGCCAGGAGTTATGCTAGCCTTGAGAATTCAAAAATTGTGTAAAAACTCCATTTGGATTCTCTAGGACATTTGAAGTTTGATATTTTTGCCTCATACCGTAAGACATCTCTCCCTAATCCCTTATCCTTATCCAGCCACCCACCATGTGCATAAAATTAGAGCTAAATGAAATTCCTTTATCTTCTTCCTCAGTAAACAAAACAGATGCAACATATCTCTATTTTTAACCTAATCCAAGACATGCTTTCCCCTTGAACTTTACCCACAATTGTACCTGTTGCATCATATAATGAGAAGCATTAGTTGTGGGTCCTGACATCTACATTTCTCCTCCTTCTGAAAATGATTCTCCCTTATGCAACCAATCCTATAAGCTTCTAGTAGTTGTACTTCATATGGGGCTGATTTCTCCCCCTTACCTGAGGTACAGGCATGACTCAAGCTTAACCAGTGACAATATTTCATTGTCCTGGCCAAAATGATTGATTCAGTGTGGGACCACCAATTAAGCTAAATCAACCAAACAATATAAAAATATATAGAATAATGTAATAGTTAAGAACTTAGACTCTAGAGCCAGACTTACTTGGTTTGATTCCTGATAGAAATGTAACTCTGAGCATGTTTCATAATCACTATGATGGACTAATTACAAAAATGGCCCAAATTATTCACCTATTATTTATCAAGGTCATTTTTCTGTGTAACTATCAATACCCTCCTATGAAGTGGCAATCTATTTTCCCTAACGTTTGAATCTGAGCTGGAGTCATTACTTGCTTTGGCAAAAAAAGAAAAAAAAAAGAGTGGCACAACTGACAGTGTTTTGGTTCTGAGCATAAACCTCAAAAGGCCTTAAGCAATTAGGCAAGAAAAATTGTCTCTGTTTGCAGATGACATGATCTTATATATAGAAAACCCTAAAGACTTCATAAGAAAAAACTGTTAGAACTAATAAGCAAATTCAATAAAGATAAAGGATACAAACTCAACATAAAAAAATCGATCACATTTCTATATATGAACAACAACCCAACTGTAAAAAAATAAGTAAAATGATTTTATTTACTATGGCATCGAAAACAATAAAATGCTTAGAAATAAATTAAACCAAGGAAGAGGAAGATCTGCACACTGAAAACTATAAGCTAATGATGAAAGAAATTAAAGAAAAAAAATAAATGGGAAGATAGTCTGTGTTCATGCATTGAAGGAATTCATACTGTTAAAATGTCCATAGTAACCAATGCCATCTATAGATTCAATGAGATCCTTATCAAAATTCTAAGGCACTTTTCACAGAAATAGGGAAAAGAAAGAATCCTACTTGGCACGGAACCACAAAAGACCTCAAATAAAAATGGCAATTTTGAAAAAGAAGAGCAAAGATGAAGGCATCACATCTCCCAATTTAAAACTATGCTACAAAGCTATGGTAATCAAAACAACAGTACTGAGAAAACTGAATGTGCATGTGCAAAAGGATGAAATTAGACCCTTATAACACTCACAGAAATTAACTCAAAATGGATTAAAGACTTAAATATAAGATCTGAAACTGTAAAACTTCCAGAAGAAAACATAAAGAGGAAAGCTCCTTGACTATGGTCTCGGCAACTATTTTTTGGTATGATATCAAAGCACAAGCAATGAAAGCAAAAGCAAACAAGTGGAAAAAAATAACACAAGAAAACAACAACAACAAAAACCAAGTTTGACATTAAACGGTTTCTTCATAGCAAAAGAAATGATCAACAAAATGAAGGGACAACCTATAGAATGAGAGAAAATATTTGAAAACCATATATCAGATAAGGGGTTAATATCTAAAACATATAAGGAACTCATACCACTCTATAGTAAAAGGACTAATAATCCCGAATAGACATTTTTCCAAAGAAAACATACAATGGCCAATAGGGAAATAAAAAGATGCTGAACATCACTAATCATTAAGGAAATGCAAATTAAAGCCACAATGAGAAATCACTTTACATCTATCTGTCAGAATGGCTTTTACCAAAGACAAGAGATAACAAGTGTGAGCAAGGATGTGAAGAAAGGGTAACCCTTGTGTATTCTTGGTGGAGATGTAGTGGCACAGCCAACATGTAAAAGATGGAGGTTCCACAAAAAGTCAGAATAGAACTATCATAAAACAGCAATCCAACTTCTGGATCTATATTCAAAGAAAATGAAATTATATCTCAAAGAGACATACGTACCCCAATGTTCATTGCAGCATTTTTCACAACAGTCAACAAATGGGAACAACCTAAGTATCTACTGACAGATGGATGGATAAAGAAAATGTGACATAGGGAGCCTGGGTGGCTCAGTGGTTGAGTGTCTGCCTTCAGTTCAGGTCGTGATCCCGGGGTCCTGGAATCGAGTCCCACATCAGGCTCTCTGCAGGGAGCCTGTATCTCCCTCTGCCTATGCTTCTGCCTCTATCTCTGTCTCTCATGAATAAATAAATAAAATCTTAAAAAAAGAAAATATTATATATCATAGCCATAAAAAGGAAGGAAATCCTGCCATGTGTGATAACATGGACGGGCCGTGAAGGTATTATACTAGGTGAGATAAGTCAGAGAAAGAGAGAGAGAGAGAAAATATTGTATGATCTCACTTATATATGGGCACTTAAGAAAGTCAAACTGATAGAAACAGAGTAGAATGATGGTTGCCAGATGCTGAGATGTAGGGGTAATGGAAGATGTGGGTCAAAAGGCACAAACTCTCACTTACAAGATGAATAAGGTCTAGGGATCTAATATATAGCGCGGTGAATACAGTTAGAAATAGTGTTTTATGTAGTGGAAACTTGCTAAGAGAGATTGTAAATGTTCATACCAGACACACACACACAGTAGTTAAGTGAGGGGATGGATGAGTGAACTAACCTTATTGTGGTAATATATTTCATAATTTACACATGTATCCAATCATCATGCTAGACATCTTAAATTCATACAATGTTATATGCCATTTATATCTCAGTCAAGCTGGAATGGGGGTGGAACCTTGAGTACTTCTGCCCTTTTCTCTGGCAGCTCACTGTGGCTTCTCTATCTTCCTGTGAGGACCAGGCTAGCCTGCTGAGGGTATGTGAGGAGCATGTGGAGCTGAACTGAGCCATTTCAGCCCTGGGCACACAAGGGTCCAGGTACCACCTGACCTGGTACCTGCAGACTCCAGAGCAAGCATAGCTCAGAACAGGAAGTCTCAGGAGAAACAGTAACTGGTGACCATCTGAAGTCACTAAGTTTGGGGCCCGTCTGTGACATAGTCATATAACCAACTGACAACCATTCTGTGCCTAAATTTTATCATCTTAAAATGAGGTTAATCATAATGCCTATTTTATAGGGTTGTTGTACAGATGAATGTGACAACAGATCATATATAAAGTGCTTACGGAAAGTGACTGGCATTTGGTACACACTATTATTTGTTCAAAGAAAATCCTCTTGTGTGTGTGTGTGTGTGTGTGTGTGTGTGTGTGTGTGTGACAATGTTCAGGAAGTAGGCATTTGTTTTCCACTATTCCTATTTTGGTAGAAAATAGGTCTAGAACTTCTGCATCTTTTGAGTCCTCTGAGATCCTATCCACAGAGAAAAGCTAAGCAAAATAACAGAAAAGATCCAGATTTCAGGTGATCTGTCTGCACAGCTGGACCCAGTCCCTTCCTGGTCTTTGCAGTTATGTAAGCCAATAACTTCTCTCTTCTATCTAAGCCTGTTGGAGTTGTCATTCTGTCACTTGCAACCAGTAACATCCTGAGTAATGTCCTGCTTAATAAAGTCCTTCTACTCTTGCAAACTACTTTTCTTCTAAGTCTGGTCATCTTAACAAGATGTGCTTAGGCTTCAACTGGTCTCCACAGGGCTACAAAGGAAAATGTAGAAGACAAAGGCCCATTCCTGAAGATTACAACCCAAAGTCCACTGGTGGAGCGGGGGTGGGAATCTCATTCAATCCTTAGTTACACACTTATCTAAAATCATACCATACCTAGAATTGTCTTTGACTAACTCTCATCCTGTCTTATCCAAACCCTGGTTCAGTGCTGATTTATGCGCTCTCTCTCTCTCTCTCTCTCAGGATATACTATATCCCAGAAAACTGGTAAGTAAATCCCTGCCATCAAACACTGCTGTGTGTTTACTAATAAGAAAATATTTACTTTTCCATACCATGGCATTACACTATTTATAAAATGGGGATGATGATAGTGTTCAACCCCAAACAGTCATAGTATCAAATACATTATTACTCATAAAATGCTTATAACCAGAACTGACATATAGGAAGCACTACTTACTAGCTATTCTTAGCATTATTATTTATATCATTATTTTTTAACCCTCTTTCCTCTCTTGCAAGCAACCACATAGCAATAGATACAGTGGCTAATGTTACATATTGTTGACAAGACTACAAATAAAGGAAGATGTGGACAATGCTGAATAATACTGATTTTTATGGAAAACATCTGTACCCAGTTCACACAGACTTTATTTCTCTGAAATTGCAATCCTACTCAGAGGAGTAGGATGTTAGCAACCATGTATGACTACATGAATCACGTCCTTGCCCATAGCTGTTTAGACCAAAGGAGTCTAGGAAAGAACAATTAGAGCTTGGACTTGAAATCTGAGGCCACCTCTTATAATTGTTTGAGGTGAGAGCTGTAGTAAATAAAGGTTCTTAAAAGAATAATTTAGGTTGAATTTTGGAGCAAATAACCCATCACCAGTGCTTGTCAGTTTCTTCTGTAAAGTGGAATAAATGATATTCATCTCTGTGGTTATTGTGAGGAGCGAATGAGAGAGTGCGTTAAAATGCTTGGAACCATCCTTGACTTGGCACATAATAAGTGCTTAAAAAATGTACATTATCCTCATTTTCCAAAAGAACAACTTTTCGTACTGGAAAACTGCTTATAATCCAATGGGCTGCAAATTTTTTAACAGAAAACTGGACATTTAAACATGAAAACAGTTCTAGTTATCTAACATTTATTGAGGAACCATTTGCTTGGCATGTTGCTACTGATCTAAATACATTATCAGAGTTAATAATTACACCCCTATGAGAAAGATGGTATTTCTTTGCTCCTTTGTATGGACAGGATACTGGGCTTAGGAAGTCTGAGCATGAACCTAAAGTCCCGTATCTGATAAATGGCAGAGCTGGGATCTGAACTCTGGCAGTCTGAGACCAGAGCCTATACGCTTAACCACTGTGCAAATCTGCCTCCCTCTTGAGCAGAGAACCTTTGTGTTGTCACTTTTGGTTTTCTTTAAATATTTCAGCGTCAACAGAAATCTGCCTTCACCACAAACCAAATGTTGTTCTTAATAAGCCAGCCCCCTCCTTTCCATATGTAAACGTGTACCTCTGAGTCAAAGAGCAGCCGCGTGCTTTCCAGGCCTGTGAATCGAGCTAATGGCACCACTTCTTCCAGGGCTCAGATTTTAATTAGCTCATAAGTCTGTCACTGGCTGGTGAAGTATTTATTTCTCAGGAATACACTTTAGTAATTTATGAATCAGAGTCATATATAGAAATGGGATAACGACTGTTTCCACACTGGCTGTCTATTTTCATTGGAAAGGACAGCTTCCGCATTGGTAACCTCTGTACCAAACCCAGCTGCCTTTTCTCTGTGTGTTGAGGAGTTAGTTTGTCTGCTTTTGGGCATTCTGAGTCATTCCGATGTTAACATTTTGGGATGGGATGTCAAAGTTAGCTGGGAAGTCAGGGGTATAATACACTACCCTGGTGGAAAAGACATTGAAGTATTTTTTAAAAGATTTATTTATTTACATTAGAGGGAAGGAGGTGCAGAGGGAGGGGAGAGTCTCAAGCAGACTCGGTGGCAAGCGTGGAGCTCCATGTGGGGCACAATCTCATGACCCTGAGATCATGACCTCAGCCGAAACCAAGAGTGGGATGCCTAACTGACTTTGCTACCTAGACATCCCATTATTAAAAGTCCTTTAAAAAGCCTACAAGTTATTATTACTACAAGAAAAAAGCAGTATAGATGTATACAGCACATACTTTAAATTACAGATATTCTATTAACATATATTGTATCTACAAGTCTATTAAAAACCCTCCTGATACTTGGTAAAAGTATAAAACACTATGGGCATTTTAAAGGGTCATGTGGAAAATAAAATAAAATAAAGGGTTATGTGGTTGTATGTATAACATTTCTAAATATGCATATTCTTTGATCTAGTAACTCCATTTCTAGAATTAGACATGCAACACATGTACAAAGACATATGCACATATGCAGAATAATATGCATTGATGTAGCATTGATTAAAACCTATAGCTTCCACTGTTGCTTGTCTTCTTTCCATTCTCCACTGCAGGCTGTGAATCTTAAAACAGAAACTTGATTGAGTGACCACACCACCCCCGGCCCCTGTAAAGCCCATCAATGGCCTACTTATATTGCAAATTCCAAAAATAAAGTAGTACATCTTATTACTTATATGCAATTTCTTGCTGCAAAGTAATATCATGTACATATGAATGTATATATCCAAGTAGGCGCTGTGTATTTCTCCCATATTAGCTCCTAACATATGGAGTTTTTAAAAAATGATTCTTTATCCCTTCATGTATTCAATGCCCATATTTTTTTTCACAAAGGTTTTTAAGTATGTCATTTTTGCCAGGAACTATGTTAGAGGCTGGACATACAACAACAAAAAACACATAAAGACTCTATCCTCATATATAGCTTACATGTTATTATTTACATTAATATACTTTAAACTTGACATTTTGAGCATACAGTACTACAAATTACAACACAATGCATACATCTTGTAATTGTTATCATGATTAGGAAACAGAATAGTTCCATCACCTAAAAATCTCCCTGTGCTATTCCTTCATAATCACTTTTCCCATTCCTATCTCCCAGTAACCACTGATCCGTTCTCCACTCTTATAGTTTTTTTCAAAAATGTCATTGAATGGATTCACACTGCAGGAGATCTTTTGCTCTTTCACTCAGCATAATGTCTTTCAATGGATCCCAGTTGTTATATGGATCAATAGTTCTTTTGTTGCTGGGTAACATTCCATTATATGGATATACCACAGTTGGTTTACTCATTCACCTATCTGAAGACATTTGGGTTGTTTCCAGTTTGAGGATTTTATAAATAGAGCTGTTATAAATAGTCTTGTATATGGTTTTTGTTTTGTTTTTATGTATAGGTTTTTAAACCTTTTGTTTAGAAGGTTTCATTTCCCTGTGTAAAATCCCAGGACTGGGATTACTAGGCTATGGAGGTACATGTTTAACTTTATAATACACTGTCAAATATTTTCCAAAGGGGTGGTCCCATTTTACATTCCCAATGGCAATATATGAGAAACCTGGGTTTTCTAAATCCTCACCAGCACTAGATAATTGTCAGTATTCTTTAAAGATTGACTTATTTTAGACAGAGACAGAAACAGAGAGTGTGTGGGGGAAAGGAGCAGAGGGAGAGGGAGAGAGCGTCCCAAGCAGACTCCTTGCTGAGCACGGGGCCCCCGAGGAGGGCTCTATCCCACAACCCTGAGATTACGATCTGACCTGAAACCAACAGCCAGAGGCTTACCTAACTGTACCACTCAGGTGTCCCTAAATATTTCCAATATTTTTAATATTATGCAACCTTGGGACACCTGGGTGGCTCAGTCAGTTGAGCTTCCAACTCTTGATTTGGGCACAGGTTATGATCTCAGGGTCGTGAGATCCAGCCCTGTGTGGGGCTCCCTGCTGAGTGGAAAGTCTGCTTCTCTCCCTCTTTCTCTCCTTCTGTTCTCCCCCCACTCATATGTCCTCTCTCTCAAAATAAGTAAATAAAATCTTTTAAAGAACCTTATGCATGTTACTAGGTGTCTATCTCATCCCAGTATCTGATTATATTTTCCAAATGGTTACTGATATTAAACATCTTTCCATGTACTTGCCTTAGGAATATCTTTTCTGTGACTAGTCCAACTTTTTTCTCCATTTTTTAAATTGTTTTTTTTCTGACTTTTGAGTTTTGAAAATTCATTATACATTCTAGATACTGGCCCTTTATCAGAAAGGTGATTTGCAAATATTTCTCTCAGTTTCTCCCTTTCTTATCTTTTACTTCTTAAACAATAGCTCTTTGTGGATAATTTTTTTTTTAAATCCTATGTCAGATTGATTTTTCTTCTTTTTTGGATTGCGATTTTGATGTCATCCTTAAAACTCTTTTTGATTCCCCAGAACTTGAATATTTTCTCCTGTATTTTCTTCTAAAATTTTATAGTTCTACATGATACATTTAAATCTATGATTCATATTGAGTTAATTTTTGTATAAGTTATGAAATGTAGAGCAAGGCTCATACATTTTGCATATGGATTTCTAATTGTTCCAATATTGTTTGTTAAAAAAATAATTTTCCCCTGATTTTGCTCTTTTTTCAAGATTCAATTAACTATATTGGTGTGGGTCTATTTCTGGGCTCTATTCTAATGTTCCATTGATAACATGTCTATTCTCTGCCAAATACTACACTATCTTGATTACTCTTAGTTTACATTAAATCAAATATACTCGTAAAACATATTAAGATATGTTCACCTAACTTTATTCTCTATTCTTCTCTATTTGGGATACTCTAGTTCATTTATCTTACCATATGAGCTTAAGAGTTCTTATGCTTATAACTACAAAAAATCCACTGAAATTTTTTTGTATTGTGTTAAATCTTTAGATCATTTATGGAGAATTAAGATATTTACTATGGGGAGTCTTCTAATCCACAAAACCTGGTATTCCTCTATTCATTTAGATCTTCTTTAATTAATTGCATGAAGAGTTTTCATCATAAAAATCCTTTACATGCTTGTTGTTTTATACATAAATACTTAATTTTCTGAAACACTGTCAACAGTTTATTTTTAAATTTTGGATTCCAAATGTTCTTTGCTAGTATAGACATGTAGATATAGATACTGATATAGTATACAGACTGATGTTTGTTCAGACCTTTTAACCTGGTGCAATGATAAACTCATTTATCAGTTGTGTAAAGTGCTCGAGAGTTCTTGGTAACTTGGTATATTTTTAGCTCTTCCTTTCTTTAATAAGGATACTCTTTATTTCTTTTTCTTGCCTTATTGCACTAAGATTTCCAAGATAGGTCATATGGGAGTGGTAAGTGTGGCCCTTGCTTCCTTTTTCCTGCTCTAAATGATGGCAGCTGTAGGGTTTTTGGCAGATCCTCTTTATCAGGATGAGGTAGTTCCCTTCTAGTTTCAGTTAGTTGAAAGTTTTTGTTATTGATGTACATTTTCTTCAAATATATTTTGGTGTTAGCTTATAGGGTCCTTTTTATTATGTTAATATAATGAAGTGCATGAATCTTTCAAATTAAATCAGTCTTATGTTCCTAGGGTAACCTTACTTGACTGTGCTGTGCTATTATTATTTTTTATATCGCTGGATTTGATTTGTTAATATTTTGTTGAGGGTATTTTTTTGTCTAACTTCATGAGATATAGTTTCTTTTTCTTGCATGTCCTTTACCTAGGCATGGTATCAGGTTAGTTCTAGCTTCATAACATGAGTTGGGACGTATTCTGCTCCTCCTTTTCTATTCTGGAAGAAACTGCGCATAATTGGTGTGTTTTCAACTGTAAATATTAGTAGAATACATAGTGATTACCATCAGAGTTTATAAACGTTTGTCTTGGAAGGAGATTCTAAATAAATTAAACTTCATAAAAACTTTTGTACTATTTATATTATCTAGTTCACCTTGGATGAGTATCATTACTGATTTTCATGGAATACTAGTCTATTCTATCTAGGTTATTGAATAAATGTACATAAATTGTTTGTAATAGGTCCTTATTTCTTTAATGCATGTGCTGTTTATAATTTTTGTCATTTTCTTCTTTTGTCAGTCTTATTAGAGATGTATCAAATTTTTAATACTTTGAAAGAATCTGTTTTGGTTGGATTTTCTCTTGCATCTCTATTTAAATTTTATTGATTTCTGTTTTTATATTTCGTAGCTCCTTCTTTCCATCTGCTTTTTTTTTCCATTTGCTTACTCTTAATTTTCTAGTTTCTCAAGATGAAAGCTTAGATCACTGATTTGAGAACTTTTTTCTTTTCTAATAGAAGCATTTAGCATTATAAATTTTCCTCAAAGCACTACTTTAGCTTCATGTTATATATTTTGTATTGTATTTTAATTTTAATTCAGTTTGAAATATTATAATTTCCTGGAGACTTCATCTTGAACCATAGATTAGTCTCACCTGCATTAATTTCCAAGTGTAGGTAGGTTTTCCTGTGAATTTTATGTTACTGTGTCCAAATTTGATTCTACTTTTATCAAAGAAGAATGTGGTATGATTTCAACGATTTCAAATTTGTTAAGGTTGGTGTATAACCCAGAATATGGCTTATCTTGGTGAATGTGCCACATGAGCTCAAAAAGAATGGGTGCTCTGCTCTTGTTGGATGGTGTGGATTATATATTTCAATGATTTTCTGTTGGTTGGTGGTGTAGGCCCTTCTATGGTCTTTCAGATGTTCTCTTTAGAGATTCTGTCAAATACTAAGAGGTCTTAAAGTCCTCAACTGTATTTGTGGATTTCTCCATTTCTCTTTTCATTTCTGTCAGGTTTTGTTTCATTTATTTTGAAGCTCTGTAGTGTGGTAAATATGCATTTAGGATTACTATGTCTTCCTGGTGAACTGACCCTTTTATCATTATGCTATGTCCCTATATTCCTGGTTACTTTCTTTGCTCTGCAGTGCACTTTGTCTGATATTCAGCAGATGAAACAGAGTGGAGCTCATTCTCAGGAAGTTCTGTCTTAACTGGAAGTAGAACTCCCACATGGCATTTTTAAATTGTTTGTCTATCTGACACAATCATTCACTTGTTTTGAAGAGGTAGCTCATATATTACACTTTCTACTATTTTAATCATCAGAGCCTAGCATAATGTTTACCCCAGTACAGGTTCTCGACAGTTGTGATGATTTTATAATCAGTTCACCATATAGTGATACGATGATAACTGCTAATTATATGCATGTATGTCCATATATATGCATACACGGAGACACAGATGTACACACACAAGCACATATTTATGCACATGCAGAGTTTACTGCCTTCTGCATACAGTGAATATAGCAACACATAGGTGTGGATATATGCTCTGTATTCCTAGTCTGAGTCAAATGCATGGTCATATACATACATACACATTGCAGCACTTGAGTGGAATTCCAGCTGTGGCTTACACTTATAGAAAGTGACTTTCATTCATCTACAATATGAGAAAGGTAACGGTGATCTCCTCCTCTTAGCATCCTTGGGCCAGTACAGCCAACCAATCTAGTACATCCAATGCAACTTGGTGATACAAACCACCAGCAACAGTTTACTGCATCATCCTCAAATCATATGCTAACTGTAATAACAGTTGACAGATTCAAGAAAGTTTGCTTTGTGCCAGGCACCAGGCTATACTCTTTGATTCTTTCTGTAAATGACTTTACTAGAGTCTTGAGGTGTAGAGACTTCAGATTGCTTACCACCATGACCCTCTGTTGCCTAGTATCCATGCCTTTGTGAACTTCTCTCTCCTTGAGTGTAGTTGGGACCTGCAATGTGCTCCCGACTGATGGAATACAGTAAAGGTGATAGGATATTTGTGATTATGTGAACATTATTACATTAGTTTATAACATCTTGTACTAAAACCCATGTCTCTTTCTTTCTCCTTCTCCCTCTCCCTGCCACCTTTCTCTTTCCTTTTCTCTCACTGTCTCCATTTTTGGCTTTAAAGAAGCAAGCTGCCATGAATCCTACAGCCACGAGGAAATTAATTTTGCCAACAACCTGAGGGTACTTGGAGAAAGCTCCAGAGAAGCTGACAAGAATCCAGTCTTGGCTGATACCCTGATTGCAGTCTGCAAGATCTTAGGCAGAGGGCTCAGCTAAGCCATGTGTACAAAAACTGTGAGATAATAAATGTGTACCGTTTTAAGCTTCTAAGAATGTGGTAATTTGCTTTGCAGCAAATACAATACAGTTCTTATAAAGCTCTAAGAGGTAAGTATATTATCCCCATTTTTCAGATGGGATAATGGAGATTCTTGGAAGCTAAAGAATTTCCCCAACATCATACATTAAGCAATGATTGAGCTAGAATTCCAACTTATACATCTCTGATTCCAGAAACTGTGTTCTTAATAACTACCTCATACTGCCTCTCTCCATGTCTCATGGTTACTAGAAACATAGAATATCAGGGTTGTTAACACATTAGCATTGATTCAAAAGTACTCCCAAAGCTCTCTGATAAACATTTTAAAAGGAGTTAGGCTGTGCATTGAGAGGACAGTTTGGTTCCCCACCACCCCTCCATCAACATACTTGCTATTAAACCCCAAATATTTAACTTGGCTTAAAAACTCCATCAAGATCTGAACTCTGGTCACTCCTCCAACCAGTCACTTCTCTGCCTTTTCTTCCCAGCCCTCACCTGGTTGTCCTTTTCTTTTCTTTTCTTTTCTTTTCTTTTCTTTTCTTTTCTTTTCTTTTCCTTTCTTTTTTCTTTCTTTTCTTTTCTTTCTTTTTTTTCTTTTCTTTTTTCTTTTTTTTCTTTTTTTTTCTTTTTTTTTTTCTGGTTGTCCTTTTCATCAACAGACTGGATGTCTTGCAGTTGTACAGATACATCATGATTTCTGTTATCTTTGGGTATTCAGGTATTCTACTTAATGTCTGGCAAGCTGCCCTCTCCTTTGTCTTTTGTCTAACTCTCTCTTGCCTTACAGCTCTCAGCTTAGACAACTCCTCCTCCAGGAAGCCTTCCCTCCCATGCTCTTCTCAACACCATGTGCCCCCACAGAATCCTAAGCCCCCTCTGCCTAGCATATGTCATATGTTATTTAAGTTGTCAGCTGACTACTCCCAGCAGACCATGAAAGCCTGTGTCCTGTGGGTTGTCATAAGACAATGCCTAGCACAGTCTGGTATAGAGATGCTGCTCATAACCATCAGCGAAATGCATGGTGGACATCTCCAGAGCCCTCTCTGTCTCTCTTTACTTTAAAACTGAGTAGAGTACTTCTTAACAAATCCCTAATGGCAGCTTCACTGCCCTCCCCCAAGTCACATGAGCTGCATTTTCTAATTCCCATGACCCCAACTGGTGTCACGGATTTTTGTTTTCAGTTTCTTTTCTGAAAGGTTGTTTTAAGCAATGAATGGAACTCACTGGATGGAGATGTACATTGGGTGAGAGAGGCAACAAGTTGGAACCTTGATTATTTATTGATGATGTATTTGCTTATGAAGTGAGGCTGCATTCCAATAAATTGGTTTAGGAGGAGAGGCTGGGACAAGTGAAGGTATTGGTGTATGTGACCTATGTCCATGAAGTATAATAGTTTTGCTGGAAAAGTACTTTGCCTAACTTCTCATGACCTGCGCAAGGCAATTACCACTTACCCCTAGGCTTTCAGAAACACAGTGAGGACCTGATTGATTGGCTGAGTTTTCTCTGTGTCTGGATATTCAAGGTAGGGAAATGAATTTAGACTTACTATGTGGTTGGTGAATGGGATAGAAATGTGGGCCTATGGTGTGTGAGGTAGAGAAGGGAGTTTCAGAGATTGCTGGTATCTGTACCTCGGTTTTCACATCTGTAAAATGGGCACACAAGACCACCTGTGAGGGTTGTTTTGAGAATTAAATGAGAAGAGGCACATGAAGCACTTAACACAGTGCCTGACACTCAGTGGTTGCTCAATAAATGTGAACCTTTATTACCATGAGTCTTAATACAAAGCCATTACGGTATCAAGTCCTCAATGAATGTCACTGGCCATTATTACCATTACTGCCATTCCAGGCTTTTCTCAGTGCTTCCCAGGGTGGACATGCAATACATTTGGTAGGAAGCATCTAAGATGGTCCCCAATGATCCCTATCCTTGTGTGACTGCCTCCCTTTGAGGGTGGACTAGATTAATGAAATAATTTCTAATAAATAAAGTCAAGTGGAAATTATGGGATGCCATATCCAAGATGAGGTAATAAAAAGCCTGTGTTTTCCATCTTGGTGTCTTTTCTCACTGTGCCTTGTATTACCCAGTCTCGGTGACCCAGGACCTTGTTGTGAGGCAGCCTTCTAGAGAGGTCCACACCACTGAGGTTGGGCAGTGGACCTTCTGAGACCCACCAACAAGAGCTAAGAGGCAGTTCTTCCTTTAGTAGAACCCTAACATGATTTTGTCCAACCAACACCTACCAAAACCATTCAAGATGTTCCCAGATTCCTGACCCACAGAAACTGTGAGATAATAAGAGTGTGTTTTTCTAGTCACCAACTGGTGGTATAATTTATGTGGTAGTAAACAACAAAGGCATTAATTAGCTTGTAACCTTCATGAGGGTGGGATTTTGTACATCTTATTCACCACCATAATCTAAATTCTATCAATATTTCCAGGACACAGCAAGCCTCAAAAAGGTATTTTTCCATGAAGCATTGCTAGTCATTCCAAAGATCCATTAACATGGGAATGCCTAGGCTCTCACCTGGAGTTTCTCACCAATAGTGTAAAGGAAACACACCAGTTTTCTTCATGGAAGGAAGGCATGACACTGAATACTAAAAGGAGAATATCATTTTGACCATTATTTGAGGAACATTATGGAACACATGATTTTTAAGCAAATGCTTAGGGGAAATTTTCAAACCTTTATCCTATCTGAAACCCCAGACCCCCCACCTCAGTTCCTAACAGCATTAGGTAAGTCATTGCTAAGTGACCCTTCCCTATCCAGACAATTTTTCAAAGTTTGATTTGCTCAAAAGCAAACCAACCAACAAATAGGGTGTATTCATCAGTCAGCTTTGGCTGTTTGCAAACCATAAAAGTCATCACACCAAAAGCAAAAGACAGCAGCAAAGAAAGACAGAGATGGGCACATAAATAGAAAAAGAATCAGGGCTTCCCACACGGTTAAACCCCAAATGGCAGTGGAGAGTGGAAAGGAAAAAGCTAGAGGGGCTCTCATTTGCAGCCAGGCAAGGGAAGGAAGTGAGATGCAGCTCAGCCTTGAAGAGACTGTGCCCAGGAGGAGAAGGCGTTTCAGAACCACTCAAATGACAGAAGAGAAAGATCCCGGACTAGGGGAGATGAATATATGGTATTCAGTTTCTCATTAGGCCCATGGTGTCGCTTTCATTTGGAACCATGTTCCAGTGCTAATTTTCACAGTGCTTGAGTGCTTCTTAAAATGAATAGCACTCACTCATGCTTTGATGCAGACTGCATGGTCCATTTCTGTGCCTTTATTAAAGGGAACAGTGAGCATATACTTGCTTCCCAGGGGTAGAAATTTAGAACTGTTAGATACACGACCTTGGACCTCAGTAGCAAAATGGCAGCTCCCCCAAGGATTCACATTTTTCATACTGACTTGGACATAAAATGTCCAAAATGTGTGCACGCACACATGCATGCACGCACACACATCACTTTCCTATTGTATTTTGCATTTTGCAACTTTTTGGAGAACTTCTTTCCCTCTTAAAACCAACTCATCTCTTCAGTATAATTAAGATTTAAAAACTCAAAAGGTTTTCCTTTTTTTTTTCCCTTAAGGTAGCCCAAGTCTGAAGTAAGAGATCACTTTGCAAAATTAAAGCTGAGAGTTTTTTGCACATAAAGCTCATTGTACATAAATCATTGGTCATATAATTACAAATTTACTAAGCATTCACCATGCAAAAGGCAGAAGGGATGATTTTTTAAAAACCCTGAAGTGTCTCCTTCTAGGAATATGTTTTGTAAAAAAAAAAAAATCACCTATGTACACAGAGGTGTAATTCTGAGACGGTCATGCAGCATCCCTCATAACTGTGAAAACAGAGGTGGGGGAGTACTAAATAAATAACCATTAATAAGGAAGTAAATATTCAAATAAATAAGGACACACCTGTAACATAAGAGGTTTTGTGGCCTTAAAAAGAACAAGGTATATATCTACACATTTTGACATGCAAAGATCTCCAAAACATATTGAGTGGAAGAGTATTTAATCAGAAGAGACTGTAGACTAAAATTTATACATTTATAATGTGGATACGTATTCGGTTGAACCATAATACATTGCTGTTTTTAGAAGTCTAAATGGTCAAATACCAGCAATGGCATGTGATGGAACCTAATGCATATCTAGATGTATATCTAGATGGAAAGTAATAGATACCTAATACATATCTAGACAGTGCATTGAAAGTACACTGTCAGCAGGAGGAAAATGAGGAGGTGATGGTGATGGAAGAAAAGGGAGCCTTATCATGTGCTTTGTAAGCAACATTATCTTTTATATGTTTTATCGCAGTCTTTCCAAATAACTGTTATAAAATAAGCCACCAAAGTCCAAAAGAAGTAGGGAGCTATGGAATGTTATGCTTACCCCCCAAAAGTGGAAGCTGTGCTCTTGGATTTTTATATAAATCAACTCTATAGATTATCAAGACTTGAAGTCTCCCCAGAGAACTAAATTTTGAATTGACGATGGTCTGGCATGTGACAGAATGAGTAGAGGCATTTAATTATGCATTCCATCAGGCTTCTAAAGCCTCCTCTGTACTGAGTTAAGATGAGTCTGATTCACCCTTCTGTTCATGTACTAACAACTAACAGTGCCGGTGACCACACAGAGTGGGGAAGCACCTGCAGACATCGCCTGTGATTTGACTCCTTCCCCAAAAACATTATTTAAATCAGTTAAGCACCATTACATAGCTATCATCACCATTACTGCTATTATTACTATTATTCCCATTACAAAAATAAAATTGAGGCCTAGAAAAGATGAGTGATCTTTGTCATATGACTAATGAATTGCAGAAACAGAACCAAGATCCCATGAGCTTATTACCTTGACATGCATGCATGTGCACATGTGCACGCACACACACACACACACACACACACAGTTTGCATATTGAGGCTAGATTTAAGAAAACCTTAAATTATTCGACACAAGCATTGATTTTTAATCCCATAACAGTGTATGCAGAGATATTAATGGTTCTGAACATGAGAGTGACTTGGACAAAACACTTTAAGGGGATTAGTTTGTTGACTCTGTACAAGGTAAATGGCGCAAAAAGACATAGGTAAAGTTTGGGAGACTCTTATTTCTTCTCATCAGGAACTTTAATAATTTAAGATTTGATCTGATGCATAAAATCATACTATATTTCTCTCTCTAGTGAAACCTCTGTCTCTCTTTCTCTTCCCCTGCCTCCTTCTCTTCCTTTTTCCTTCCTTCCTTTCTTTCTTCCTTCTTCTTTCCTCTCCTCCCCTCCTTCTTTCTTACTGTCCTCTCCCTTCTTTGCTCTCCCCTCCCTCTTTCCTCGCATCTCATGCAAAGTACGATTGGTATAGGTCACGCTGAATCTGTCCTTCAAGGGCTAAACCTCCAAGAATGCAGGGTGAGAAGTCATTTTATCAATTGTGAATGAGACTACTTGCAGTATATGCCAAGTCAACCAGTCAGCAGCTTCTCAATTTGGCTGATCAGTTTATACAGTGTGGATGTTAGCCCTGGAATTACAAAGTTTATTTCCCTCCTTCAGGGGGAAAAAAATCAAATAAAATTGCCAGCACCTTGAAGATAAAAAGAAAAAAAAAAGGTAGAAAATAACAACTAGGACAGTTTTTACAAAGACCAAGTCCTTTCAGATTAATTTAATCCTCCCCAGTAGAAAAAAAGTTTTAGACAAGGCACAGGTATGAACCCTTTTTATCCAAGCAAACGCTTAGTAATTTACTCCTAAAACTCCCAAGGTACCCGGACATTTCTTCATCTGATTTAAAACACAGGGGATAAGCTGGTGAGGCTGATATATTCAGCAAGTCTTCTCTGCTCACTACCCCCTCCCCCCAACAGCAGAATTGTATTACACATGGCACACATTTAAAAATGTAATATAATCAAAGGAAGCATTATTCTTACAAAGGCTATTAAAAGAGCTAAGTAAATTCATACAGTATAATAAAAATGATTTATTTACTATGAGGAAAAAATGGAAGGGAAAATAGTGCAGCTCAGCTCCATCTGCAAAATCAGGTTCCCATAGAATATTAATCTTCATTGATTAGCTTGGAAGAAAAGCAAAGCTTTACACTTTCACTTTTACGGTGTGAGTTAATTCAAATACTTCAATTTGACAAAGCCCCATCTGATCACGCTGAACTCCTTAATACCAAGCATTGCAGAATATTCTATTTGCTTCTTGAAATCATCAATTTATGTCCAACAACATCTGTAGGAAAATGAGATTTGCCAAATGTCTCAAAATAGGGAACCACAGTTATTTGGCTTTTTGAGAAGAGCAGTTTTTCTAAACCTTTCTCTCTCTCTCTCTCTTTTTTTTTTTTTTTTTTTTTTTTGGCACTATGTCTTTCCAGAAGAACAAGAAAGAAATAAAGACTTTCTCCAAAAAAGATTGTTCAATACCTCATTTCAGGGGATATAGTGATACCTTGGTGTCCATCCATAGCCCAAGGTTAAGAATCCTAATTTCTCATTGCCAGTGGCCCCGGGAAAAATACCATATCCTTTACCACCCATAACTGCTTTGGGGGCTCGAATAAATACAAACATTTCAGTTCTTAGTCACTTATTTTTCTCTTGTGGCATTATCATTTTGTCACATTATTTTTACAAAAAAAAAATCACAGTCTTGTATCTAGACTGTTCATAACAGTCTCTAGTTTGGCCTCTGCTTCCTCTAACTATGGGCAATGGATATGGTTTAGGATCCTTCCTGTCCCAAACAAATACTCTAAATGTCACCAAAGCAGTTAGATTAATCCTCATACCTAGAGATCTGTGCTCCTTCTTAACCATCACGCATGGGATCTCTGTCTACTACTAACCATGAAGGCCATGGATTTTACACTTAAAAACAACCCCCTGTGCAGACTCCATCTCTCTTTAAGCTGGAGCCCTGTGTTACTTTGTTCAAATCCTAACTCAACCCATACTTGCCGCGAGGGGCAAACAGCTTCATCTCTGTCCCTCAATGTCCTCAACTATAAAGTGGGGATGTTATTCCTTGTTAGTATTAGCAGACTTCTAAATAAATAGGAGAATGAGAATTCTTCTGTTCTTGTGACATAATCAGCGCCCTCTGTTTCACTCTGCAAGCTTCTTCAATAATCCATATCTCAGTTTATAACTGTATATTTGTCTGAGAAATTATCTGACATGTGACTCTCACTCTAGCATGAAACTGAAGGTTCAGTGAAGGTGGCGGCTTTGCTGCAATGTTCCGCATCACATGCCCAGCACGTAGGACAGCATCTGTCCCAAAGAAAGTATCAATTCATATTTGTTAAGTGAATGAATGAATGAATGAATGAATGAAAAAAAAATTGCCCCAGGGGCTAACCTCAATTTTTTTTCTGTCTGGAATCTCTCCCTCTTTTTTCTCTGCCTGAGCCCCTTCACTCCTTGAAAACACCACTGTTATTAGAGGAGGAAGTTGTGCTCCTGCATGATTTTCTCTCTTATTAGGATCCCTTGTCCTGAAGTTCTCTCATCCCCCTTTTCTAGCTTCTAGCCACAGAGATCCTCCTCCTCTGAGCTGAGACCCCCAGCCCCATACCTGGTTCACAAAGGCCCCCCCTTGGTGACCCAAAGGAGCATCACCTTCCAGGTGGCATGTATCTCACCTGGGAGCATCCCTTTCCTTCAGGGTTCCATATTGCTTTAGGGTTCTGAGAAGCAGTTAACATTAATTTCATTAATTTCATGGGCAGTTGGAGAATCTGATGGGAGGGTGTAGTTGAAGGGATACCCCTTCCTTTTGTTTGTTTGTGTCAGGGCATGGCAAAGGGGGAAGGGAGTCAGAACAGAAACCTGAGAGGACTTCTGCATAAAACCATTATAAGATAGCCTAAGCTAAATATTAGAAAATCTTTGTGCATCCTTGACTTATTATTTTATCTATGTATCTACTTCTAAAACTAGTTTTACAAAACTGAAATCCCATGTATGTACACTATAAATATTTACAATAACTCGAAGAGGTTACGCCTTGTCAATCCTCCCTCCCCTGATCTGCAGCAACTTTTCTAAAGTTAAATGTCTTGTGTTGTTACATAGCATGGATATAGCCCCCTTTCCATCCTAGTGACAAATAGAAGCCGACCACACATGCTCCCCCTCCCTCCACACCTATAACGATATGTCTAAGAATTTATTCAATGCCAGTGCAGGTGATTCAACATCATGCTTTTCATAAATGCATAGTATTCAATCATAAGTATGTCTCATGACTTATCTAACCAGTTCTACCTCGATAGGCATTTAGGATCAACAAGGAAGGCTACAGGAGCCTCATTATGTATGCATCTTTGTGCACATGTGTGAGTGTAACTGTAAGATAAATTTCTACTAGTGCAATTAGAAGATCAAACAGTATGGGCATTTTAAATTGCAATGGCTGTTGCCACACTGTTGTATTAATTTAATATCCACCTCTGCATAGGACTGGCTTTCTTGTTTTACAATCAATTCATAATATATTTAGCAAATCGCACTGAACCATGCTGAAATACACAAATACAAACATACAGACTGAAGTAATTATTTTGTTCACCACCCTGTACACAGTACCTAGAAAAATAGCTTGGAGATAGTAGGTGCCTAATAAGTGTTTACTTGATAAAGGGATGTATGAATAAATTTTACATTCGGCCTCTGTATAGGTCAACAACTAAAAGTCATACATTACATTGCTCTGCAAGTTGTGAGCACTTTCAAAATCTTTGGGAAGCAGCAAAGCACAAATCGTGTATAAATAAATTATAAATCAGTTAGCTCCTTATCGTTACTGGGGAGAATGGTGAGCACAATCGTGTGTTCCTTGAACATGAGTTCTTTAGTAACTCTTTTTCACCATGCTTCTGATTCCAGAGTTGATGTCGTGATGACCCCAAGGCCATTCTGAATCATCAGAGATTGAATTATGTCAACCGCAAGTGTGGTGAGATGCATTTTATTCTATTCTAATTAGCTCAAGATTGGTCATCCCTGCATCTTATTTCTGAGACCAGAAGCATTAAGTAGCATCTTCCCCTGGTTTGTCTCTCCATCAGTCTGTTCCCACTTCCCCAATTTCTCATCATTTTCATCCCCCTTTATCTTTTCTAGGTCAATGGTATACTCTGAAATAATAATGGAGAAAAAGAAAGAGGAGCCAAACTCAGTGTTTTTAAGTCAGAAAAATCCCTCAACTCTTCAGAGTCAAGCAAACACAGGCTCCAAGACCTCAACTGTAGAAAAAGAGGTTATTGTTAAATGACTTTTAAGATCCTTTTCAGACACAAAGGACACATATGAGAAAAAGATTAGAAGACTCAAATTCTGTGTAGGCTTAACGGCTATAAAAAGTAACCCCGCCTACTCCATGATTCCATTTATATACAATGCTAGAAAAGGCAAACTAATGTATAGAAACAGAAAGCAGATCAGCCGCCGCCTTGGGAGGACGGAGTGAGAGATGACAGAGGGGTAGGAGGATACTCGAGGGTGGATATGCTCACTCTCTTGATCATAGTGACTGCTTCCCAGGTACGCACAGACATCAACACCCACCAAAGAGCACACTTTAAATGTGTGCAGTTTATTAGGTGTTAATTATTCCTCGGTAAAGATGTTTTTTGTTTTTTTGTTTTTTGTTTTTTTTTTTTTTATAAGCCATCCTGAAGAAGGTGGATAATGGACAAGAATCAGAAAGTTCTAGATGAGGTCAGGCTCTCACTGTGGGGTAGCCTCCTTCCCAAGCCTTCCTGAGCTACATCTCCAGAATGTGCTATGCTTTTCCAAATACTCTCTGCCTGCCCCTCTAGCCCCTGATGGAAGGCCCCACCTTCTTTCTGACCTCATCATATGCAACTCTCCCTCCAGCTGCTCCAACTTTGACCAAGCCATTTTTATTTTATTTTTATTTTTTTTTTTTTTTTTTTTTAGCCTTGGAAACTCCATGCTTCCTACTACTCCTCCCACCTAGAATGTTCTTGCACTAGCTCTTTGTAGAGCTGGTCCCTCTTACTTTGGGAATCTGCTTAAACATCACCTCCTCCAAGAGGCCCTTCTTGACTACTCTATCACAAATCCCATTCATGTCTCCCAGAATATTTAAGCACAGATGGCCATCATGAAGTTATATATCTGGTTGGCCTGTTTATGGTCAGTCTCTTATACTGGAAAGCAAGCTTTGTGCCATGTAGGATCTTGTCCATCTCCTTACTTTCGCATACCCACTGATAAGAAGAGTGCCTACTCATGAGAAATACAGGTTTTAACTAATTCCTTAGTTTTCTATTTTATTTGCTTGGATAGCTGTTTAACACTCTTCATCAGGCACCTTTTGGGGTATCTGCTCTGATCATTCCCTACTTAATTCACCTTAATAAATATGGTGCTTCCTGGGGTCAGGGATTATATGTCACAAATTCATATCTCAAGGGCCTAGCATAGAACTTGCACATAATAGATTTTCGATAAATGTTTCTAAACTAGATCAAATCATTACAATCAGAAATCTAACAGTTATGATTATGCCAGGACCTTGGGACAGACTTGTTTCCAAAAGAAAAAGTCCCGAAGCACATAGAAAATCCAAACATTTAAGTAAAAAGGCGATATAGTAGTCTTGAATCAACAACCTACTGAATTGAAGAGATTCCAAAGGCGAATTTGTCACTAAAAATCACCCGGGGTATTTGTTCTTTGGTTTGTCTTATCACCAGAAATGCAAAATGAATCATGTAGAGATACAGCGTACTTTCCAATCTGACCCCAGCATTTGCCAATTCTCAACTAACCTTACTGTATGATTAGCTAAAGCTGCCCATTTTCTGACCAGGATGATAAGAGAATTATCTCTAAAGACGGACACATATGTGTGTGCATGCACACACACGCACACACACACAGAGCCACTATGCATGTGGTAGTTAAAAACACAGTGTAGCACACAAGTGGAATAGGCTCAAGACATGGACTACATCCTCAGAATTCATGGTGCTGTTACAGATCTGCAGCAAAGGATTTTCAAGGAGTAGGGAGGAATTCATCAGGGGGATACTAAATAATTGTAGATATTCTAGGACTTCTTCTCAGTCCCAGGAATGCCAGAGATTTGTGCAGTGAGAAATCCTGCTAGACAGAATTATTTCAGAGAGCCATCACTCTCAAAGACAAAAATGAGACATGGAATAATTATTTTCCTTGCCTAGCATTAATTGCCCACCCTGACTTGCTTGAATAGACCCACACCTCCTCCTTTCTCAGATCAGATGGCTGCAGAGAAGATGAAAGTTCTGGCCTCTACGGGTGGTCATGTGACCCACACTTGTCTAATGACTGTAATACTACTGCTGGACCAATGTGATTGGCCAATGGATGGGCATACACCTTAAGCTGGACCAATAAAAGGCAGTCTTAAAAAGACTTTGGAGGCAGAGATGCTCTTTTTCAGCTGGAAGTACTTAGTTAGCTAGAAGAACATAGGCTTGGAACTGCTGGTGGCTACCAGGAAGAAGGGCTTGTCTGTAACTGAAGTCTACATCAAAGAAAACAGAGCTAAGAAAAGGAAAGACAAATATATGTGGATATATGCATACATATACATGTGTTGGTATCTGTGCGTATTTACAGATAGATCAGTCTATATATCTCTATCTAATCTATAGAGATATCTATAGATTATCTATATCTATAATAGTCCTAAAAATATTATCTGTGTCTCTTGATGCAGCTGCATCTGGGATCTACCTTTTTAACATTCCCATTTAGTATGCCAGTAAACTCCCCATTTATATATGATTTTGCTTAAGCCTATTTTATTTGGTTACTTTTGCCACTCACAATTGCAAGAAGGCAGAGAAACAACAGAGCAAGTAGTTGAAGGAAGTCCATGCTACTGTCCCTTGGTTTTGTGTCCCTATCTCCATTAGCCATGAACACATAACCAACATAAAAAATACTTGCCTTTGGGTGCCCCAGTTGAAATATCCACACTAAGGATTTAGTCAGTGATCTAGTAGAAAGAGGTCCTGACTTGACTGTAGACGCCCAATGTTCTTATCCCACTTTTACCATTAATTTTGAAGCCAGGCAAACCAGATCTTGAGGAAGTTATTTTACTTTTCTAAGTATCACTAGTCTCATATATTGCCCTGGTACAGTTTCCCTCTATATCAGGATTAGAATAGCCTATCCTAATCAGAAGGGCATCATCTCCTGATGGGGATGAGGCAAGGTGCCAGATTTAAGCTTCTAGCTTTTGCAAACTACATTGGTTCTGTCCCATGAAAAGCCACAGTAACTACTGGCACCATGTTATACCCTCAATTCTGTTGGAAGGTGTAGGATGGGAGAGGGGAATAGAGTTTAATAATACTGACTATTTGATATAGCACCCGGCATTCAGTATATGAATGCTGTTTTTATTATTTAGGAGATATATATATATATATAATTCACCCATCATTTGGGATTGCTTCAACAGATGACTTTAGATCAGACATGTGAAAAAAAAAAAAACAAAAAGTTAAATTCTGTTTTTTGCTCTTGTTATTCTGGAATAGAAGGCAAAGTTGTCTTAATAACCAGCAAGTGAAAAAAAAATTAAAAAAAAATAACCAGCAAATGGTTGGCAGACTCTAGGCATCCATGAATGTTTGAAATAGAGACTCAGGTCAACAAACAGAAACAGCTACTGCAGGGTTCTCACATCTGTAAAGAGCTTTTGTAAATGGTGTCATTAGGTACTGGTAGTTCCTCATGGCTTAGAGGGAGATTCATTTTTGGTCACAGGACCGGAGACTTCTGAAATATTGTTCAGTATGTTGTAGGTCTGTCTTTACAAATTCTGATACTATGATGCTTGCTGGTTATTATGCCCTATATGAGACTTATGTTTTTCTATTTATTTATATTCTCTAAATTGTTTTTATTATGTAAGTATCATATATACGTAACAGGGAAAATCTGAACCTGCAGGGAAGCGAAGAAGAAAATAGCAACCAGCCATATCATCTTGGTGTGTATACACACTTCTAGAAATAAACTGTGCAAAGCATAGCCTCTGCAGACTGACTTTTTGGGTTCAAATTCTGGCTTTCTGATATTTATTAGTTCACAAAGTTTAGGGATTTTAAATTCTCTAGTCTTCAAATTCGTAAGATGCATCATGAAGATAATACTCATGCCTTTCCTCGTATCATTATTATTTTTAATATATTTCAAAGGAGGCCTTAGTGTATATTCCCTTTTTGTCATTTGTCATCTCTTAATTCATTACTATGCTGTGAGTCTCTTTCACACCAATTATTATATTGCATTTCTAAATTCAGTGAGACTGAAGACGGGCCACTTCCTTGCTAGAATAGAAGTTCCATGTGGATACAGGGTCGTACAGCTTCATTTGTTGTTTTATCCTCAGCATCAGGCCCAAGGTCTGCCCTTCATAAGCAACTCCATGTATGATTATGCACTGCTAAACTGACTTGAGACTGGCTGCATCATCAATTCAATACAGTTCAAGTTCTGGAAATCAGAGTTGATAAAAATGCAAGAGAATGAGGTCACTGGCTTTCCATTCCCTCTTTAAACAAATCACAACTCGGAAAGAAATGTGTGAATCTTCAAGTGGTGTAACATACAGTAATATCTTGTGCAGAAATCTTGGGAAGCACCCACACTTTTCAGAAACAGAACTTTCCATTATTGTTTTCAGGAATAGAGAGAATTACTTATAGAGTTAGGTGTGGAAATAAATAAATGAATAGTCGATACATAAAAAGGTAGACAGGTGCATGAGTGTGTGTGTGTGTGTGTTGTCTGCATGCACACAAGCAGAATTAGGCTCAAGCTTGCAATTGTATCATCCACGCTCCATGGGAAGGCTCAGTCAACTGCAGTGCTCACAATACACTTGTAGCACTCAATTGAAGTGCATGCATTTTTGGTTTGAAAAGTTCTTTTGAAATTAGACTGTGTTTTCTAATCTCAAAAAAATTGCTGGTTGGATGATTTTCATTTCTTTGTGAAACGACAAGCGATACTTTAGTTTTTAGCAAAAGGTTAATGTTAAGTCTCCAAACTTTATAAATTGTACTTTCTCCATAAAATAAACTATTGCATGCTGGTGTGTAAGATTAGTGAGAAATGTTCACAGTGTTGAAAATAGATGGATTTTGCATTTCAAGGTGACAAGTGCAATGTCAGACCCAATCAATCGATCACTGCATAATTATTATTGCAAATGATCCATATCCATGCCGCAAACCTTAAGGGGAATTTAATGAAGCAGTAAGCACATCAATAATAAGATCTACTTTGGTCTCTATTAAATCTCATGATTCATAAATATCCTGGCATGTTTTATTCTTCCTTTAAATCCTGTGAAGACATCTAAAAAGTGAATGCTTGAAGGCTACTATTTAACACTTCACTAAAGACAATTCTAAGGCTTTCAGAAAGATTTAGGCTCAATATCAGATCCCTCTTCACACAGAGGTTAATGGAATCCAATAGTCTATGGATATATACAGAACAGACTCCCTCTACGAAGTTAGAATCAAGGTAGACATTTTCATCTCTCTTCTCAAATTTGAATTTTCATGAGGAAAGCCCCTGTAAATAGCAGCTGAGCTGGTATCGGATGCCCAAGAGTGAGAGGAGTGTTTCTTCTTGATGAGAGAAAGAGCACTCTCTGTTAGAAATTTGCCTGCCTGCACTGGTTTGTTGTGAATTAGGAAAAGGCACCCTTCTCTGGGCAGGCCGGAAGGTGTAAGAACTGGCAGCGTATCTCATCTTCGTGCAGAGAAAATGGCACCCTTGCCTCTGGGTGGCTGCAGCTCCAGGCTGTGGTACATGGTTAGATAAAGGGAGCAAAGATTGGACTTCATCCTTGTCTCCATGCCTTGGTGCAGTTCTCCAGCTGTACAATTCCTAGACTTAGGATGCAAACAGACCAGAGCCAAATGGTTCCGGTTTAGAAGTCAGAAATTGCAACTCATTGCTGCTAATGGCTGGGCATTAGCCAAGTTTTAACATCAAGAGGGGCTGGTGGCAGGAACAGGCTTGGGAGCAAACCACGCGTTTGTCTTCAGTGGCAAACAAACACATTCACAAACTATGCCAGACATTGACTACCTACCCCACACGCCTTAAAGTCTCGATCTCACAAAATGCCTCTTCTAATAACCTTATACTAAACTTTCATCTTTGTCTTAACCACTGTCATGATCTTTTCAAAAACTGTCACTTTTTAGTACATGGTTTATTCTCCTTCTACTGCTTTTGATTGTATAAACTTAGGTTCATCATATCTCCTTCTCCGAGCCTCCCTCTTACATCCAAAACTCTCTGATGTCACTATGGATGCACTGCTATGTCCTCTGATTAGTATTATCAGTACTCTGGAATATAACACAGAGATTCCTTGCCATCATATATGAGTATTAATTTTTTCCTGAATTCCATCTCATTCAATGAGTAGTACATTCTCCAATCACAATGCTGCATCATGAATTTCTCCAGGCTAAAGGAGAGCCAGCACAGCACTGGTTTAGTTTCTTTCTGTGCCATGCTGGTGCAGAAAGAATGAATTCCTGGCTATAGGGAATGGGTCCTCTACAAGCCAAGAAAAGTCTACATTGGAAACTTCCAAATGAAAGCTTGAGAAAATATTTAGTATATTTAAATAACTTAGTACCAGATATCCTTGTACATACTATTTTTTCCCCTGTGTCTCTGATTTCCTCAGGAAATAATCCTTGGTCGGGTCATAAAGTACAAGCTTTTCTGTTTTCAAAAAATACTTTATACTTGCAAGCTAACCTCTAAAAATGTTTAGGAGTTAAGAGCCCCACCAAAAATGCATTAGAATGAGTATTCTCAAACTCTGGCAAACACTCAATATATTATCCTTTAAAAAATTTCTCTCAATTTGAAAAAAAAATTGTCTTAGTTTACATTTATTTGACATTGGGGAGGATGAACATAATGTCCTATATTTATGGCCATTTGATTTTTCCATCTGATTCGTCTGTTTATCCTCCTTTGCCCATTTGGTACATTTTTAAAAGTTGCTACTGTTCATTTCATTAATATTTATCATGGGCTATGTTAAAAAAAAAGAACATCCAACAATAAGGAAATGGGTAAGTAAATTATGGAATACCCAAATGCTAAATAAAAAATGATACCAACTTTAAAACTCGCATTTTTAAAAATATGTAGTAACACCAGAAACTGTATTTCTAAAATAATTTATATGAAACTGTATTTCTAGCGTGACTCTAATTTTTAAGGGAAAAGAATATCCAAGTAAATTAAAGTATATTGATCTTTTAAAAGATGCAGAAATACATCAAAATATTAACAGTAGTGAGTGGCAGGTTTGGGAAATTAATGTCCTTATTCATATTTCCAATTTTATAATGCCCAGATATTACTTTTGTTTCCAGAAGGAGAGTAATCACAATTCCTTTTAAAAGGAGAACACTTCTCATGGGTATTTTCTTCTACCCATTTTTCAGGACGTGGATACAAAGACTCGCTGTTAATTCATTCCTGTAGAGCCCAAATTTAAAATCTGCTTTCATCTTCTGTTTTCTTCCCTCTTAATCCCTCTCTGAAGCTTTTTTCCCCCCTCTGCTTGTGAGTTTTATTTATTAGTGGGGGGAAAAGGAGCCTAAAGTCTCACATTTCAGTGTAAAGCACTGAGCTATGCACTAAAGATGGCTCTGTCAATTCATCCTCAGGCTTCTTCAAATATTACCCCCCCCCCATTTAAAGTGGGTTTAGTAAAATGCCCATGAGGAGTCGGTACAAAATGAATTCGAACCCCTATCTGGCTGGCTCCAAACTCCGTGCTCTTTGAACCATTTCCCACTGTGGGTAAATGGAGGGGCTCACCCCTGCCCTGTGCACGCCCTCACTCACCCTTGCAGAAGACGTGGTTTGTTGTACTTAGCGATGGTAACCGCAGTTATGGATAACTTCTCCCAAACACCTACTACCTGCTAGGTGTGATTCTGAGGACCCTTCTTGCAGTGCATCATTTGATCTCACCACAACTTTTTAAAAATAGTACTAGGCAACAGTGACACGCAAAATACTTAGCAAGCAAGATCGTCTGGGCGCTGACCTACCAGAAGGAGGGACCAACTAAGGAGAAAGGCTGCTGCTGGCTGTAAGCAAACCAGGATGGCCACTCAGCAATCCAGCTCAACGCCAGGTGAACGGCAACCTCATGGGTTGGGCTGGTAGAAACTGAGGGTTCCATGTATACAATGCTGGAAAGGGCCTGATTTTGAAAACAGTTGGATTCACCACAAAGTCCATGATCTTGAGGATTAGAAAGTCTTAATGACTATCAAATACTAAGAAATGTGTTATCACCTGCATATGATAAATACCTGTGTGTGTTTAAGAGTGCCTACGTGGGTGCACGCACCGTCTCTTTCTTTCATAAAGTAATGGATGCTGCTTTGGGCTTAATGTTACAAATGACAGCATGGTGCAAAAGCCTTTGCCCCTTTCACTGGTTTAAAATATTGAGGGCTTCAGGGGGACTCTGAAGCTATCGTGCATATGAAAACAAAAATACAAAAACAACAACAATAAAACACCAAAAACACCTCTCTCCCTTCTTCCTCTCAATCCCCCATTAACAAATCCTGTTCCTGTTCTCATTTGTAGCACTTGCCTCTTTGATTAGCCTTTTAATTTAGCACATTAACAACACTCTCTTTACTTGAATACTCCATCACTGAGCTCATTTAAGTCAAATGCCCTTGAAGATACTTGAAATTCCTAACAACACTCACCATTATTAAACAGTTTTGTATTTCTGATCATCAACCAGAGGTGCTTGGGTATTGGACAGATTGGACCTTGTGGTTTATTCAAGGAGTTCCCATCCCAGTCTCCCCAGCTCTGCAGGTGACCTCAGAGTTTCAATATTCCACACATTGCTCTTTTTTTTGAGTTTCTCCTTTATCTTATCCACCCCCTTCCCCGTCAGAGTTTTTTTGGTAAATAAGCACAAGAAGCCTGCTGATTCAGCATCCATGAAGGAGTCATTGTAGAGGTCTGAGGATCAGGTTTCTTTGAAAATAGGGATCAGAGCTGGATGCGGAGAAGCCGTGGGTGTAGTACATATGTGTGCTTGCCTTTCATGAGTGGCAGCAAAGTCAAATTGGGTAGAATTCAGTTTATTTGTAGCAGATAGAGAGGGGCTTAAGATCCTAGGAGAAAAACAACTACTTAATGCTCCAACACTTCTCAAAGAAAAAAAGAAGGTCATTCCCTTTGTGTTCTCCACAACTCTCTGTACCCACCCACCAACGCTTGCTTTAATTCTAGAATGCACAGCAGGTGTGGGTTTCTAACATTACACGAAGTGCTGTGCAGCTCTAACCCAGTGTGATCTGGCTCCTGTACCCCTCAGAACTCCCTCTCTGGCCACACTCCCTTGCACCGTGAGCTTCAGGCAACCTAGCCTTCTGGAACTTCCCTGCACTCAGTGTCCTCCTTGCCACCACCTCCCCTGAGAGCAGCCTCCTAATCCCCAGATCCCAGCTGAGAAGATGGCTTCTTGGACAAATCATGTCTGATGTCACCATTCCTATTACCCCTCCCATTATGGCACTACCCTAGCACCCTGGTGGTTTGTGTCTTAGCCCTCATTACAAGCTGCAATTATAATGTTTATTTATTTGGATAGTGGGCATCTGTTGTTTTTACCTAACCAGCATTTATTTCTCCTTATGGTAACAGCCCTTTAATAATTCCTGGGAAACCACTTCTCCCCTACTCTCAGTTCATGTTTTCTTGGAGCTGAGCCTACTCTCAGATTCTGAACAGTGAATGTTTTACCCAGGCATGGATATAAATCTCAGGAATCAGTTGGGCGAAGGGAGGGGACCCACCCTAGGGGCGACAGGATTGTTCCCAGAACTTCTCTCAGAACCCACCACTTCTTGGATGAATGTCATCCATCCATTGTGGTGGCCATCACTGCAGAGGTCAGCTGGGAGCCACCAGTGGCCACCTCAGCCACCTTGTAGGGGAACCTCACAGGGAAGTGGATCTGAGAAACTAAGTCTGAATCCTGGTGACATGACTTGACATCCACGTGCCCTTAAACATCTATCTTTGGACTCCTCAGATGTGTGAACTCATATATTTTCCTTGTGAACTCAATGCAACCATGAGTCTTAGCTAAAACCCTTTATCTACTGGTTTTGCTCCTCTGTTACCACTTGTGCTTTCTTTTGGTCGATGTTATCTGTCTCCTGAACTACATACAAGTTCCATGAAGACTGGAACTAAATCTTGCTCCCTCTGTCTCCAACACTCAGTGCACACAATATCTGATACATTGGAAATTCTCTGCAACTATTTTTGAGAAATAAATGAATTAAAAAAAAACAAATTTCTATTTGTTTAGTGATGTGTCAGTATGTTGTATACATAATAATCATCAGTAAATATATTTTGAGCTCCCACCTAGGGTGTATCAGGACATCCATGTACAGAGAAGTACAGAGAAGGCACAGGACACTTCCTCCCATGAAAGCACTCACAGTGTAATTCAGAGAATTAGGAAAGAAACAGCCAAATGTAAGACAGCATGCAACTCCACATCAGTGATAAAAATTTAACCAAATTTTCATTTTGCCATGGGTCCTATTAAGACAGAACACTCTAGCTAGAACAAAGTATGAACTTTACTAGTAAAATATAAATAGATTTGCAAATAACAGAATTATAGGTCACTCTTTAATAGTAAAAAGATTATTCTGCAAGAACATTTGTCTTTGATGTACTGGAAAAGCAAAGTCTGTTCTTCAGGTATTAAGAGATGGGGGCAAAACTTTTGAGTAACCAAAGAGAGAAAATAATCCATATATTATCCATAACAAGTTATTCAAATATGAGCAGAAAGCTCTTCCTGCCCCCCAACTCTTTTATATTCTGCTCTTATCAAAGGACATCTCCCATCTCAGTCATACCACCTAATCCACTGGCAAAGACACTGGAGTGGGATGAAAAATACATCAATAATAAAAAACTGCAAAAGGGATACAGAAATCCTCACATCAAGGTACCTAGAGGTGTCAATCCAATATATAAAATGCAAAAGTCTGACTCTAAGTGATAAAACCATAGGGAACATAAGATTCAGAATGTGGAGACAGCCATGGTGTATGCTATCCAATGCACATCGCCACTTGAAATAGCGCTACATTTCTCCCAACCATTTCCAGATACTCCTCTTCCTTCCTACACCTACCTCTCCTTCCCAATTGTTTTCTTGCATTTCTACCTAAGATGCCTTTGGATAATAAATGGAAAGTACAATCTACAATTCTTCCTCTACTTGTCCTAAAAGCTTCATGTTCTTTAGTTGTCAAAACAATGCTCTATTGCTTCCCGAAATTATCTTCTTGGTATTGAATATCAATTTTTCAATTTGTTCTTCTCTGAATGGGGACACAAGGTTTGTAGAGAAACTAATTTGCTTATGTCGTTCAAACCTGCATCGTTTGATCAAGTATTTGTCTGGAGGTTTGTGAGATTTTCTAAAGGTGTGTGTACGAAACACTTCTCAAAATGTAAAATGAAGCATAGAAGGGCTGCTTCACATTAAGTTGTTTTTTTACCATCTGCCAGAGCTAAAGGACCCGCAGAGTGGGCCAATGGCTATGTTAAAAGTTAAACATAAAGCCTCTATAATCCTTTTATATCAATACAAATTAGGGTTTGCATATATATATATATATGTATATGTATATGTATATGAAATATATATATTCTGATATATGAAATGTATCAGAAAGGACTATAAGCCTAGTGCCGAGAATTTCCTACTGAGAGAAAGCATTGGCCCATTTTATTTTGTTTCCTTCGATGTAATGCCATGTATTTGCTGCCCTATATAGATGAACTATTATTTTTGCCAGAATCTTTAGACACAAGAATTCAATGAGTTTAGTGTCATTATTAGATTGGAAAGAAAAATGGATGGGGCTTTATGATACAAATCACTTTACAGACAAAGAGGAATGTGCATGTAAACAGAATTTCAGAAAAATACAAAAAAAGTACCGATCAATTTACATCAATGGCTTCTGGGTGCTCAAGCGGAAAATAACGTATTACTCCCTCTGCCAGAGAGAGTCTGCGGTGAGTAGAGGCCATGAATGGTTAAGCCAGAGGGAGAGAAGATAGAAGTCCTAAATGAGCTCCCATTTATTAACTTTACGTCCATCCAGTTTCCCGCTGATCACCCAGAAGGTTGGGATGCTCACCCCAATCGGCCTTCTTGTATCTGAAGAGTATCTAAACAAATGGGTACCTCTGACTCAAAGATGCTGGGAAACCAGCTCTTTTACAAATGTTTTAAAATATCCTGTAGTACCATTACAGGTGTTCCTTTGTTGGAGTGCAGAGGAGAAGGTATGCTGGGTTTGGAGAAAGAGAATGGTGGTTGAAGTGTTTGAAGAAAATGGGAGTATGTTTGAAGCTCTGAGCTGTCCTTGGGGAAACAAGAGACAAAAGAGGGGATTTCAGTGTAAATTACAGTCAGGAAAGATAAGAGATGAGTAAGGATGGGACTCTTCATCACAGTAATCAGTGTCGACTGGGTCCATTTTTCTGAGCCCCTAACTAAGACATATGGTGACCACTATGGGTGCCAAATAAACTCACCAGGTCAATAGAAATGAATTTCTGAACCAGAATTCTTTGAGGGAAAAGGAATCATCTTTGTATTCCTGAGGCATTTTGCTACAAAGCAGTCCAGTCATAGAAAACATAGAAATTCTCAGCATCGGGATAAAGTACTGAATTCTCTCTCCCCACAACAGCAACAACAACAACAAAAATGGTTTCTTTGGTTGCCACCAGACATCTCTAGCACAAGTTCCCACAAAAAGGAACCATTCGATTGATGAGTCAACTAATATGGGAGGAAACAGAGCATACTCAGGCCTCCGAAGCAGAGCTAGGAGTCACAATGAAAAAAGAAGCTGTCCTAAAGTTAGATTTGGCAAAGGAGAGCATCTATCTGAGGCAGGAACAAATAATTAGCAAATCTGGGAACTGCAGGCAACAGGTGATTAATGTTCACCATCAACCTGCCATTTTCAGCTCTTCCTAATTCTTCGCATAGTCTCGGCTTCACTGTATATTCCCCAAGGTGCAGCATAATGACTGGAATACAGTCTGTGCTCAATAAAGGCTTAATAAATAATCAACAAACCAAACGAGTGAATGCTTCAGGTTTATGTTCACACCATGCTAGGTACTGGGAAAGAATTATACAAATAGAAGCAACCGGCAATTAAAGAATGGGTTAAATTGTGGAGTACCTGTACACCAGAAACCCATCCAGGCAGGCATTAAAGATGCTGCTGTGGAAAATATCTAATGGACCCAAATGCTAAGTGATGAAAGCAGGTTACAAAACAGTAACTTCTAAAACAGTGTGATCTCATTTTTTTCAAACAGAATATTCCCTCTCAGGCTTTTTTCCCCCTTCTTCACATTTTAATGTATCTGAACTTGAGATGTGTTTTACAATTGATATAGACTTTTGGTGTGATTGCATTTCTGCTGCTACACACACACACACACACACACACACACACAACAAGCCCTCCTAATAAATCAGTGGTATGCCTTATAATCCTTACAGTCAATGTTGCTTCCAAACTGGGAAAATAAACGTACATGCACTTATATGCGTGTTAGAGAAACATAAGAAATTAGCGTTAATATTTACAAATATGCTTAGGCACTACAAGAGCCTGTGCTATTCATTTCTTCTTGTCTACTTTTACTACAAAAGTCATGTGCTTTGGTTGAAATAAAGGAGCAAGAAAAATGTTTTTAAAAAAGGAGGAAGAGATGTCATTCTGCCCTAAAGGAATTTACATTAAATGGGTTTGATGACCCCAGAACATAAAAACAACCTGAGTCTGTATCTATAATTTATGCATAAACTCTAGACAGAATTTATAAATCTAGCATTCTATAACAGGTTTAGACTATGGAGCATAGAACAGAAAGAGCTTTAGGCATCCAGGAAAGAGAATGGGCAGTTCAGGGGAGGCCCCCCAAATGCCCAACATGGGTGAAAACGCAGGACACCGGCGGATAGTTCAGCTACTGCAAAAGTTTGCTGAGAGCAGTGTGAGGAAAGAATATTCTGGCTGGTGGAGTTCCTGCCAAGGGTAACACACTACAGTGGGGGATTCCAGACTTCCAGGATCCTGTAGATGTATTTTTGTTTACCCCCCTTTTCTTTTCTTTTTAGTGCTGGAGCTGCATTGTCAAAAGCAACGGTGCTGCCCACTGGGGGTCCTGCTTCACTCCCCTCCCGAGTCAACATCACTCACAGATTGCGTGCTGCTCTTCTCCACCTACTTTCGGGTTCCATATGCATGTATAAAACTCCATTTATAAAGGATGAAATCAGAAGATGATTAAAAGGTTACTATGAAAATGGCAGCATTTTGGGACGCCTGGGTGGCTCAGTGGTTAAGCGTCTGCCTTTGGCTCAGGTCGTGATCTTGGGGTCCTGGGATCGAGTCCCACATCGGGCTCCCTGCATGGAGCCTGCTTCTCCCTCTGCCTGTGTCTGCTTCTCTCTCTCTCTCTCTCTCTCTCTGTGTGTGTGTGTGTGTGTGTGTGTGTGTCTCAGGAATAAATAAATAAAATCTCTTTAAAAAATGGCAGCATTTTAACTATAAGTAAAAAAGAACAGAGGGAGAACTCTTGGTTCTCCAGAAAATCTGGGCAGAAATTATAAAATAGAAATGATTCTTTAAGAGAGAAAAGTAAAACACACACAAAGTCAAGAGCCAATACCCATCACAGAGGAGTTTCACTTGGGAGACCCTTTGGTCCAGAGCCTGAGGAATAGGGTCAACGGTATCTTCTCTCCAAAACTGATGGGCAGGTGTCAACGGGCACTTGATCTGTTGGCCCGGGGAAGGCACAGCTCACCAGATCCCAAGAAGACTCACACTGGTGGAAGGGAAGCAGCGCAGTAGAGTTGGGGGCTGTACTGGCCCAGAAGGCTTGATCTCCTTCTTGGGCTTGTGTTGCCCAGAGCCCTGCACAGATTCGGGCCTCGGCATCAAGCGCCTTCCCTGCCTTTTCTGGAAGTCCCCAGGGCAAGCTGTTTCTCTCCTCTACTGCATCTGAGCTCAGGGAACCCAAACTGCTCAGAAGTTAGCAAAACAGTGCCAGGGAACTCCACTTTCTTGTCTCTGGACACCCACCTGTCCTCACACAGCGGAAAGGAAGCACAACGGAAAGGACCATAAACTCACTATTATTTTTTTCTAACTGGAAAAACTTCTTAAAGAAATGTAAGGACATGGACACACAAATGTGAGATGGGCCTGAGAGGCTTCAGTGTTGCACGTCGGCGGTTGCATTATCAGACTGGCTTACGGGAGCCAAACTGCTTTTAATTAGCACTCTTCCAGAGCCTTCCATCCACATCCCGAGAAGGCAGTCCCTACACACACAAATGATGGAGTCAGTATAGAGGAAAAGAAGGACGATCCACCCCACCTGATCCCACACCTTGCAACGAAAAGTTTTCAGTCTGAATAACAACGCACTCGCCGAAACCGTGTGCTGTTGACACAGGTGCCCGTAAAGAGGCTACTTAACACATTCGGGAAACAAGGACAGGAGTAAACTGGATGCGGAATCTGCTTAATCTCCATGTCTCTTCATTTTCGTTTTGATATCCGTGAGACAGCAGCAAACACTAGGTTCATACGTGGGTATGGCTGAGACTCATTTTCCTCCAGCAGCACAGGCTCTAAAACAGAGATATCAGCCACATTGAGAGTATCTTTATTTACAGACTAGAAGGCAACAGCAGAACCTCCGCATTAAAAAGGAAGAAAAGAATGGGGAGAAAAACAACCCTCCAAACCTCACAGCGTTAATGCTAGCTCGCTAATTCATATCTCCTTAAACAGCATGGATCCAGCTGTTCCCATTTAAAGTCTCTGCCATTTTTTGAATGCAAACCAAAAAAAGAAGAATCTGAATTAAAGATGTAAATAGAATACTTGAGCACAGGGCAGGAAGGTAGTAGGCATTTTTCAATTTGATAAATGCAGTTAATAAGAACACGTAGCCCCGAAAAGCATCGGTCACAAAGAGGGAAGCAGAAATTGGGGGGAGGGGGGGTTGCAGATTTTAAAAGTCACGGGCGAATTACTAGGAATCAGGTTAGCCAGATTTTAGGACCTAGGAGAGGGCCTGGGCCGAGCCTTGCTTTCTCCCCCCTGCGTTGAGCCTCAAACGAGTGCCTAAGAGCCAACAAACTTAATAAATAGAATCAACACCACCACTTAGCAACTCAGAGAAAAAGTGTGACCAGCAAACCATTACTCACCCCAGTGAAACTGAAATTTGTTTACAATTAGCCAGAAACCACCCCCAAAACAAAAACCAAAATAGGTTCCTTTTCTTGAAATACTAGCATGCTAATTTCCTTAATAACTGATGCGATGATCTCATGTGACAAATTTTCTCAGTGCTTAAAAAAAAATCAACATTTGTAAACATTCCAAATTTTAACTGTTTCGGCCTCCGCCATCAAAACTAAACGGTAGGAGAATTCTGAGTCTTTAGGGAAAACTAACTCTCTGTGCTACCTTCCTGCTAAGTTGATGCTATTCGGGTAGTTTCGCATTTCCAAACACGTCTTTGGTGACAGGCAAGTCCGAAGAGGAAACTTGCCCTAAAATGAAAACAAAATAATAATAGAGACAGTCTGTCCCCAACTGGCAGAAGCCATTGTATTACATTGTGCAAAAATAAGCCAGGTGGAAATGAAGCTAAAGTCACTACAAAGGAAAATGTCCACAAGAAGAGGAGGGAAGAGGAGGGGAGGAAGAAAAAAAAAAAAGTCACAAAGCTCACTGAGGGGGAGGCAAGCTGAGATACCAACAGAGGTCACAGAACGACTTGATTAACAAAGAAGTCGACAAAGAGGCTTTCTTCCTTCCAGCAAAGGCAAGTTCTTGGGTCTGAGTTGAGCTGCAAAAGTAATTGGAAGGAGGAGAATAAAAAGGGGGTTTTTCTAAGTATGCTGAGGAGCGAAACCAACACGGATGCTGCTGCTGATGGCAAAGACGGAGTTTGACGTGGCACATGCCTCCCTCCCTGGGAAGAGGGGGACACCCAGTCTTGCACATGAGATCACAGAGCTGGGTCTTGGTTCCTCGGCTGCTGACGGCACACAAGTCCTTCCGTGGCCAAACTAAACCGGGACGCATATTGGTTCTCAAAATGTGATGATGGAATTTTTCTAAGCCTTTTGTGCTAGGTTGCTGTTTTTGCCTAAATTGCCCCACCAGTAAGGATTGTGATTCCGAACTACTGGCTTCCACTTCAGTGTTTGTATGTTAATGCCATCTCCTAAAACAAACAAACATGCAAAAAAAAAAAAAAAACAAAAAACAAAAACGGTGGCATTATGCCTCAATCAGCGCCAGCAAGTACAGGGAAATCCGCCTTTTTTAAAAACCAGTCTCGTAAAAGACACACGCAGGAACACACACCTGGTGAAGCCAAACACAACACACTGCTCTCCTCTACAACACTCAACCCCAGCCTGACAAACACCAAGTCACTTGCGAGAGGAAAACACAACACAAAACAACACGAAACAAACAAACAAAACCCACCACTACCCAGAACAGTTCCTTCTTGGTAATTAAATAAAAATTCCACACAGCTACAAGTGATGCAGAATTTGCTTCATGCCTGAACCCGCTTTTCCAGACCTTTTCTCTCTTTTTCTTTCTTTCTTTTTTTTCTCTTTTCTTTTTTATCCCCCTCCTCCCCTCCCTCCGCCCCAAAATTCACCATCACAGTGTTTCCAGAAAAGAGAAAGCCATGCATGCTCCCACACATTTTTTGTTGTTGTTGTTGTTGTTGTTGTTTCCTTTTTGCAACTGGAAATAAAATTGCAGCTTAATGCTAATGAACCAGGTCTTGCCTAAACTCCCACTGGAAATGCAAGCACATGTACTGGAGCAGTGCAAGATTATCCTGCCACAAGCATAATCACCTTACACAAAATGCGATTACTCTGGGCTGCAATCTTTATCCCCGAAGTCAATTTATTAATCAGAGAGAAAGAGAGAAAAGAGAGAGGGGGGGAGAGAGAGACAGACAGAGAGAGAGAGACTACCTACCCACAAATACATCATCATCTTGAAAGAGAAATGAAGGGCTCTCTGTCAGCAAACAGAAGTCTCCTTACTTCACCAAGAGTATCTGGAAGAAAAACTGAAACCAGTGGGTAGAAAATCTTGCCTTTTTCCTGTCAAGTCCTCAGAGCCCCTCTTCTTTGCTTACACAAGGTTTGGTATGCTTGTTTGTGAGTTTATGAGGATAGCATTCCTTCAGTGGCACTGTGTGATGTGACTTGCTTCAGGCTGCTTCTCTCTCTCCCTCTCTCTCTCTCTCTCAGTCTCTCTCTCTCTCTCTCTCTCTCTCTCCCCCCTTCTCTCTCCTTTCCTCCTTCCTAACTCTTGCCTTTCCTCTCTTTCCTGTCAAGGCTGCTTAGGTAACCAATTCTTGGTGTGGCTGCTTAATAGCAAATCCGGACACTTTAGGCAGCCAGCAACAGTGTCGACCACAAGCCCTGGTGGTCCTGGTGGTATTAATAATAATAGCGATGGTGTGATCATACACAGGCGGGCACTACACCGTTTCCTGACGGCTGGTGGGAGGTTCACGGAAGTCCCCACTGGTGGAATTTACAGGAAGGCGGCCGATCCTCTGGAGGCAAAGCCCATCTGCACAGAGCCGGTGACTGGGAGGCCAGCATCTGAGATCTTTCTTTCTTTTTCTTTTTCTTTTTTTTTTTTTTTTAAAACTCAAAGTAAAGCTCCAGCCGCAGTGAAAGGAACATGTGCAGCAAGCGGCTTCTCCTTTATCTCTTTAAATGTACTTCAGATAAAAGCAGCATCCAGTCTGGTCAAGGCCTCCCCAGACTCATTGCTCTTTATACCACACGGCTCAGCACACTTGTCGACAGCCATCTACCGACTCGGCCGTGTCACTGCGGGCTCCCGGCTGCCTGCGGGCCTCGCCGCAGCTACTGCTGCCCATCGCCGTGCAGGGTGCAGGGTGCAGGGTGCAGGGTGCAGGGGTGGCCGCCTCCCGGGCGGGCTCTCGGCCTGGGTGTGTGTGCACCGGGCCCAGGAGGGAGGGGGGCCGCAGGGGAGGGCCGGTGGGGGCTTCCGTGCCAATTCAGCAAATCAAAACCAAAACCCAACCCCACCAACTACACCCAGCAAATGGAAAGCCTCAAAAAGACCCGCAAACACAAATGTTTAGCCTTCCTAACCTACAGATGGAAGATTTGGAGATTATACAAATGCCCTCATTAGGAGGCCAGATTTTGGTGTGTGTGTGTGTGTGTGTGTGTGTGTGTGTGTGTGTAGTTCTTCCTTCTCCATGATCCTTTGCAATTGCAGACCTGGGAAATTTTGCAGTGTGCATAAAACTTGATCATTTCGACAGGCTCTCCGTACAAAATTCCACAGGCTTGGATGCACAGTTAAGATTTCCTGAAAGTATCCCAATTTTTTTTCTTCCCTTGAATCAATTCTCCTTTATTAGTTGTTCTTTTTAATCCATTTTAAATTGTATACTTTATCTTGAAAATTATCTTCATTACTGAAATACATCATGAGCGAGAGGATGGGGAATGCAATTTGCCCGGCATATTAATTGATGCAGTGCTCAATTATTGATATATGGATAAAGGAGGAATTAATATTAAAATGCATCTCATACTTTAGGGGAGAAGGGGAAAAACGATCTCTTGCCGGACTCTGAGTTTTGACCATTAGTTATATATTTACACATCACACAGAGAAACTGCCTAACTGAGCCCTAGTTGATTTCTAAAACTGCACAAGGCAAAATGTCACCTAAATAATTAAAATGCATTAGCTAAATTGTGGAATCATTTGCAGCACTGGGCAGGTGGCAAGGCACCTGTTAAAATAGCCCATAGGTAGTCGCATCAAGATGCATAATGGCCAAGCAGTTTGGGGAGAAGCAATGCAAAGCCATGCCATTAAACCAACAGTGATGGAGAGATCCTCAGAGCTGGCTACCTCCGAGGGGCAAGAAAACAACCACACAGCCACCCACTGGTAAAATCTCCATCGGGATGGAGAGTAGAGTGGTCAACGGTCCCGGTTTGAGGGGGCCTAGAGGAATTCCTGAGCTGCAGGTCTGGCAGTGCTAAAACCAGGGCAGCTCCACACACACCAGAACAGATGGTCACTCTACTTGGGATACTTAAGTACTAGACACACTTTGTCATTATGGTTAAGAAACATAGTGAGTCCATCTTCCTTCTTATTTTTTGATGTTGGTGATCACCTCTATGCATGATCTCCAACGAATTCTAGATTTGCAAGGGGACAAAAATGTGTCCTTCCTGATAGAAAAATTGGGGGGGGGGTAATCTTTAAATATTTACATGCATGTGTTCATTTATTGATTCCACAGATATTCTACTGAACACTTGCTCTGTATCAGTCTCCGTGTAGGTACTTGGAATGCAGTGGGGGTGAATGCCTGATGCAAATGTTTCAATTCTGTAGACAGCAAATAGCCTGAAGATGCATTGTGTCGGACTAATACATTTTTTGTCATATTTGCCATAAATATTTGCCAATATTTAAAGACCTGGAGATTTCTAATGAAAACCCAGAAGTATACATTTTTTGGAGATATTAGATGTGAACCATGTAAGGGAGATATTTTCACAGAGATGACAACGGGCTTATAATGAATTCTCCACAATCTGCACCACTCCCTATTGTCCCTGAGATCAGACGTTACTGGGCAAGTGGATTTGCTAATTTGCCTTATGGGTCTGGCCCTCGTAAGCATATGTTTGTAAATGCATCTTGACCTGATCTGGGATGTAAGAACACACACACACACACACACACACACACATACACACACACACCCTGCATTTCAGATATGGAATTCATAAAGGATGTTTACAATTAAATCTAATACTTATTTTGTCTTCAATGTTTCCTGATCTGAATTAAGATATTGCTCCAGTACTGGGAAAAGGTAGATAGCTAGCTAGCTAGCTAGCTAGCTAGATAATGGATAGATAGATAGATTAATTGATTAAAGGGGGGAAAAGGGAGGGAGAAGGAATATATCAAGGTCTGTGTATATTTTATATTCACTCTATGCTCATTTTCCACAATGAGAGTGACAGGGCACCCTATCTTTCCTACATTGGGTAGAAACCTCATTTCACTTAGGTAAGGCAAGTGAGTTCTGGAGACCTGGTGGCCTCTAGTCTTTGAACCTCAACTTGCATAAATGTCTCATCATCTCCAACACCCCCTCACCTTCTCACATGGGCACTGAAGTCAGTTAATCATTGCATGAAGCTTTAGTGCATGTAAGTGGTTCCAATGAAATCAACTAAAGAAAACTATGAGTCTCTTTAAGTTAGAGGTTAGTTGGTTTATGCAAATTCACACCTTCTTTTTCCTCTTGAAGATGTGCACAGCAAGATAATTTGTTCAAATATTCATACGTTTTTCTCTCCGTATTTTTTCCTTTCTTCCCTATTACTACCCCCAACTCCATTTCATGGCACACAAAGATATAAAAGTAATTTTTTTTCTCTTTCCTTTAGCTAAGTCTAACTCACATAATATATGTGACCCCTTTGACCAATACACTCTTGTGTTTTATCTAGCTGTATCTGAACATCTGTAAACTTGAATTATGCTCCCCTGTTCACATAGCCCCCACACGTCTTGATTGTATTATACCAGGTCTGCCTCATTCATTCACTTGCCTAAATTTTGTAGGTATTTGAATGACTTTTGGATCAGAAGCCCATGGGAGACATTAGAGCAGGTGACCTGAAAGGTGAGTGGGAGAGAGGAGTGCCTTTGAGAGATACCCGGATGGTGAGAAGGAACTCCAAAGATGGCGAATGAAGAAGACATCTCTGCATCTCAAGAAGGTGGTTTTACAGTGTTCTTAGGCAGGCTGGATGCTAAGGGCTTCACTACAGAGCCATCTTTCATAAGAATGATAGAGAAGTAACTGAACCACCAAGCCAAAAGAAATCACCGGTATTGGATAGTTGGCGTTGCCATGGTAACTGCTATAACTGATGGTGATCCACGACCCATCTCCAGTGCCTTCTTGGTATTGCCATCTATACCTCCAGACCCTTGCACATGCCCAGGAAAAGGGAGGACCGTGAGGCAGTTGAAAATGAATGCTTTGCCTGATGGCTAGGATAGGAAGCTAGTCTCAAAATTGAGTTGATTCCAAATAAATAATGAAATAAATTATTTATTGCCTATCTTAGTTAATGAACTGATTTATCATACAAGTTCGAAGAAAGCTAACAGAGAAAAATATCTGAGCCATGGAGAAGTAGATACACAGTCTAGACTTGGTAAGCCTAAAACAGAGGGATTGGTACCTTATTATTTCTTGAGTCGTTTACATTTAATTTTTAGCTTCTGATAGCACAGAAAACTCCTCTGATTGTGCTTTCTCTCCCTCTTCCCAGTTTGCACCCATTTATCCTCCCACCTGCTTGAACATGTGGCCCCTCCGCAAGGAATGAGATTCACCCAAGATGGTGAAACATTTTATCACTGTGACACATGCAGGAGACAGCTGTTTCCCATAAATCAAGGTTGGGAGGTGTTACGATTCCTCTACTCTGGAGTCCAGAGGTTAAACAGACGGAATGGAACATTCAGTGGGCTGCCCCCTCAGGGGGTGTCTGCAAATTATTTCTATGTTTGAAATTCTGCTCATAACCAAATTGATTATTCAATCAATTCCTCAAACCTTGTTCCTTGAAATGAGCAGACTGACATTTTCTATTTACTGCCACCCCCAAAACTTCCATTTTAAATTATTTTAATAACAAAGTAAACACACTCAAATATTCAATTCAAAACCAATTTTCCCCCATTTGCAACCTGGCTGGTAGGCCAGGAGCTGCTTTCACGAAGACACATTTAAAGCTCCTCATGCTCATGCTCAAATAGGAATTATTTTTAAATAATCAATCCAGTTATCAATTATCAGCTCGACATCAAAATTAATCAATTGCAAAGCGATGGCCTAAAACCAACACTGATTAAGCTGCCGGTGACCTCTCTGTGTACGTAAGTGGCTTCTAACCGGCTATAGAAATCAAATACCACTGTGGTATATTAGGTGATGCAGCACAATCAGCACTGGACGTTCAATTTTATGAAAGAAAGTCTTCATTAAAGAGCTGAGTTACTAAACACTAAACTGAATGTGAAAAAATGATTTGAGAAACGCAATGTAATCAGTGCTGGGACCTTTAGTTAATATGGTTTTACAGTGCCCTCACTTGACACTATTTTCTGCAAGAATGGAAGACCTGAGTAGGTAAAGGATCAATTTGAGCCAGAAGCTTGCAATTTTGTAGCAGCCACAGTATCCTACCGAAAGGCCAACGTTTCACTAAGTCCACAGAGCATTCGTACACCAGTGGATGGCTTCCAGAAATCTTTAGAATCCCACAGAAACATATAACTACCATCGCCATTAACCAGACACCAATAGCATGGGGAGAATACAGCCATTTCTTCTTCCCCTAAAAAACAAATGGTTGTCCATATCCAATCCTGATCTCTCTGGCCACAGAGGCAAAAGCAGATTGTTCCCCTCCAGTGGAAGTTCCAGCAAATCCTACTACATTATCCTAAACTCAAGTGCCTTCAGAGAATATTTTAGGCCACCGAAAAGACTGACCTCGGAAGAAAGATGACAAGGCATAGGTCAATCAGTAAAGGCAGTCCTATTCGTACAATTTCCAGACAGGTAATTGTTCAAATCATCCACATTAATTAGGTCAGGATTATCTGTACAATTTTTTAAAATTACTTATGATGAAATATTTAACATACATAATTATTATGAAAGGTGAACAATAATAATAAAGTCATCACTTAATTACCCAACTCCTCACTGGAAATACAGAGCATGAGTGTAGTAAAGTGCTCAATACGTACTGAATCAATGAACAAATTAATTAATAAGCATATATATATAGCCCTCCATATAAAAACTGTTGTTACTTCTATTCTCATAATTAGTGAAGAATGAGTGCTTTTATTTTTCCAGCGCTGGAAATTAATTTCTCTAAAGCCAGACATATCCTCCTCTGCTTTCCACCATAAGGAACAGCAAAAGTTACAAAGGCCAAAGTTTAGGATACAAACTGTGGTAATAAAGTGGAAACTGTAACCCGCGCCCTGTCTCTGAATAAGGCCAATGTGGCTAGAGCTGGAGACTGGAAAGGTGAGGGCACGTATAATGCTGAGCTTTAGCCATCATGGGGTGGAGTTTGGGTTTGGTGCCAAGAACAATGAGAAGCCACGAAGGGAATTCAGTGAGAAAATGACTTCTATCCAAGGTCCCAAGGTTGCTCACAATGGACTGTGGCCCTGGGGCAGAGTGAGAGGGGTAGGGAAGACCAGTCGGGTGTTGGTTGCAGTAAGTTGTGGTGGCCTGGAGCAGGTGGTGATGGGGAGGGGTGAATCACATGGTGTAATGAGGGGTGCAAAGCATACCCTAACATCAACGGTTCACGTGGCAGCCAATTCCAACATGTTGACACGCAGCTGGACAAAATCAAGTAGTGAGTGCACGCATCCCAAGAGAACACGGATCAGGGTAAGAGGACATCGAAACAGCAAATCACTGAGGAGTCTCTGAATTGGCCAGAGAGCTTAAGTAACCAGAGCGACAATGATCTGCAAACTTTATAACAAACATGAAGGAGAAAAAACACACATTTCCCGGGGACTACAGCTCCGTTAAATTTGTTCAATACAAACAGTCATTTCTTTGGCATTGAAATCATAGTGAAGGCAGTTCTGCCGGGATAAAGACAGGTTACTCATTACGAGGACCTGGACGTCAGACAAAGCTACAGGAAGATGGGCAAGGCATTGGAGGGAAATAATCTATTTATGCCAGTGTTCAACAATCTGCTGAGATATTGGAGTGAGGATCTCTCCAATTGCTTGTCCAACCTGCATGAAATTATTAAAGATCAAAGCCACCCTTTTAGTGGCTTCTAAAATTAAATGGAAGTGGGAACATTTTATTTACATCACCTGTACCTTTTGATAGAAGTATTGCACTAATACACTAAAGTGTACTATTTTCTTAACCGTAGTAAAATATATATGACATAAAATTTATATTTGAACAATTTTAAGTGTACGGTTCGGCTGCGTTCAGCGTGTTCACACCATTATGCAAATATCATTTCCATCCAACCACAGAACTTTTGCAACTCGCAAAACTGAAATTCTGAATCTGTTAAACAGTAAATCTCCACTGCCCTATTCCTTGAGCCCTGCCTTAAAGTACCCAAACTCCATTCCATAACATGTGCTAATCTGAAGTGTAGGGCTTCACACACACCACACAGCCCTCTATATAAACTAATGCCCAGATCAAGAGTTTGAATATATCAAGCCCCGCCCCCCCACCCCCCTGAAGTCTCCCTCCAGCCAACCTGGGCAATGTTTATTTTTCTTTCTCATCTTGTTCTCTCTCCATCATAATGCAAAAGCCTTTATGAGGTACTTATTCACTATGGCATTTTATTTTTCTTTATACAGAGGGAGAGAAACAGACGTGACACCTCCTGTATATTCTCCAAAAATTTACAACCTAATTTTGACAAGGAAGGACTCTGAGTTGCTGACTGTCTCTCCTGTGCCTGGGGCTTGTGCCGGATGATGAAAGGCAGGGGCGAAGTATAAAATCGGTTCTGCCCACGCAGATCTTCCCACGTGAAGTGAGTGTGTGTTGTTCTAGTTGTGCCTACCCAGGGCCCCCCACAGCTCCTCCTAGGAGCACACATAGGTCTTCCCTTGGAAAGCATCCTTCAAAGAAAGCCTTAGTGTGCGTGGCTCCATCAGGGCTAAGCCAGATGTAGCAGGGGACTGGTGAGATTGGGCACTGCTGGTGAACACAGGCAGCCTCTGCCCACAGCCTCTGCAGCCTCTGTAGAGATGGGGAGACGAGTCCGCGAATCTGGTTTCAATCCTACATCTGACCTCCAACATCTGTGCAATCTTGGGTGTGTTAGAGAACTTAGCTGGACATCAGTGATAAAATGGGGAAGACAGTCCCCACATCATGGAGCTACAGAGAGATTTAATGAGGTGACGGAAGTCAGATCATAAGCACACCATGTAGCATGGCGTATGCCTCTGCAAACTGCATGCATTAGTATTAATGTTAACCCCAAAATAATCATTCTTTAAATTTATACATTAAAGTGACTAAAATAATACCACTCTAGCCTGTGTGTTCCTTGAAAACAAGGACGCTGTCTTATTTAGTTCTGTTTCTACTATCTGACACATTATGGATCCTTGGCAAACACATGTTGGACACATAAACAAATAATATAATCCCGTTGATAAATTTTGATCCTTTCCCATCTCTTTCCCCTATTTCTCCTTGCTCTTTTCTCTGCAGCTGTATGTATTTGCTGTAAACTAAGCAAATTCTAATTGCCCCTTGTTGCCTCCATGCTGTGGTCCAGGAAGCGGTCTGAAGCTCTCTGGAACACAGAGGGCTGGGTTCCCCAGCACATGTTCATGTTCCCTAAGGACCGATGAAAGCTAAGCAAATTACAGCACAGGGCCCCTGTTACTGTGACTGAGGGTCTATGTGGCATAGTGTAAGAATGGAAATCTCCCGGTATCATGGATTGAACTGTGTCCCCCAAGAAGATACGCCAAGGTCCTCAGGCCCAGCATCTCAGGGTGTGACCTTATTTGGAAATAAAGTTTTTATAGAAATAATCAAGTTGAAATGAAATCAGTAGGGTAGACCCTAATCCAATATGATTGGTGTCTTCATAAAAAGGGGAAATTTGGACACAGAAACACATGTATAGAGGGAAAGCGATGTGAAGAAACACAGAGAGAAAAAACAAAACAAAACAAAACAAAAAACACAGAGAGAAGACAGCCATATGACTGGAGCATTGCATCTACAAGCCAACGAACACCAAAAATCGTGGACATACACCAGGAGCTTGGAGACGCAAGGGAGGATCCTCCCCCATCGCTGCCAGAGGAGCATGGCCCCACAGACACCTTGATTTCAGACTCCTAGCTCCAGAAATGTGAGACCACTAATATCTGTTGTTTTAAATGACACAGTTTGGGTTCTTTGTTAAGGCAGCCCTAGGAAAACAAACTCAACTGGCTCTCTCCGGGGTTCTGAGGCTCCTTGAACAAGCCTGTCCATGTGGTCAGTTACAAACAGGAGAAAAAGCCATTTCACAAAGCCAAGCCATGCCTGAGTTGGGTAGCTTCCATAAGGTGATTCCATGGTCACCGTGAAACCCTGGTAAGTGGACATCAGGTGCTTTGACAGCTCAGTCCTGCTTCTGCAAGAAAACTCTGACTGTTGAAACCCAAAGAGCATGAAGATGGAAAAGCAGGAACAGCAGAGTCCCCAACCTTCTTCCTGCACGAGTAAAGGAAGGGGGAGGTGTGGAGTGGTACAGAAAGGTACAGGCAGGGAAACCTCAAAGATGCCTGCCTCTATTGGGGCGGGTGGAGGGAATGAGCAACCATGAGACCCAGATTAAGCCAGAAAACACCACAGACCTTGCATTCACTCTCTCAAGACTTGATTTAATGAGTTGAGGAAATACTTTGTCTCCACAATAAAAGCAGAATCTCAAGTTTCGTAAAAGGGATGCAAAGTGGCTAATGGACTGGGAGAAATTGGTTGTAGCTGAAAGCGCATTTCAAAAGTACATTTTGTTTATATTAAAATCTCATTTGAGTATCAGTTCAAGGAAAAGCTGCTAACAGGGCAAGTTTAATATGACTAACTCTCACACAACCTCAGAACATTCCATTTCCATCCACCCAAGAGATATAATTTTAAAAGCATCTTAACACCACTAATATGGCAAGATGCTACTAATACCATACAAATTATAACAAGAAGACACAAACACCATCCTGAATATTTGCTGAGGAACTTAGTAGCAAATTTGATCCTTGTACTAATATGATGATAGGTTGCAAATATTTGCATTCCACTGCACCATCTCCCCATTAGTCGGTGTTTATGATGTTACAAATGGCACAGTTAGTCACAGATTAGTTAATCTTTGAGATCATGCACCCTCGATGCTAACAAAGGAGCTGGGGCTTTGCTGCCTTACATGAGCCTAAAATTCTCATTTGGGGACACCTGGGTGGCTCAGCGGTTGAGCATCTGCGGTTGAGCATCTGGCCTTTGGCTCAGGGTGTGATCCGGGGGTCCTGGTATCGAGTCCCACATCTGGCTTCTTGCAGGGGGCTTGCTTCTCCCTAGGCCTGTATCTCTGCCTCTCTCTCTCTCTCTCTCTGGATCATGAATAAATAAATAAATAAATAAAATCTTTAAAAAAATAAAAATAAAATTCTCACTTGGGTTCCTTAAGAAAATTCATCATAAAACTCATTGCAGTTTGCAAGACAGCATTGACTTCGGTCAGTTAAACGCAGGGATCACCTGTATCTTTTGAAGCTACTGAGTTGACAGTACCTTGCCCTCCAACACCAAGACTTCTTCCTGGACTATGTGAACGAGGACTAGCCTCACTAAAGTGCTATGTGTGCTGCCAGTATGCTCCTCGCTCAGAGGAATAATTTCCCCAGAGCTAACACTCCACAAGCATTGAAGAGATTTCTGGGCAGAAAATTATAGGTGTATCAAGAGAAGTCTGTGCAAGGAAAACCTCTGGGGTCTTATCCACTAAATGGCCCTGTTCCATGAAATCAGATGGATGACTTGCTCACCCCTCCCACCCACACCTACTAGCAGTGCACACTTCCAAACTGTTCTAGAAACGCAATGTTTGAAAATTGTTAGACTGTACGTGTTTAAGACAACAACCTGCAGCCTGTTCTCTGGTCTCAAGAGACGCGACACTACTAAAGCTGTACAAGAAACTATGTCATTATCCCCAGGGCTCACAAGAGCTATGCAGGTGGGCATATCGACCATGACACTGGAATGGGAATTCAAAGTGGTAAACCCATAATATATATAAACTGTTACAAGTGATTATCTTGGTTGGCAATGAGAAAGTGGCATTTAAAACTGTTTATTCTTTCTCTGGGTTGTTACTTCTGAAAGCATTTGAAGGAATTCAAATATATGCGAGGGAGTCACAAAGTTGATGCAATTGAGTGAAGCCAGAGGACTACGTGACATAGGTTTTACATATTAAACATCTGAAAATATTCTACATCTACACACAAAAAAAAATAAAAGGTATTTTATTTATTTATTATAGCCCGTGTGACTCATCCTGGTTTTTTATTTTCCTATTTTAAACAAAGAGTTGAGTAAAAGCAATTTTTTTTCTTTTCCCTTAGCTATCTACAAAGAAAAGAAGAGGAAAACACAATAGAATAAATAGCAACTGGCAAACTGTAGTTTGAACATCATCTGAATAAGCAAGTTATTCATTTTTTAAGATTCTATTTTATTTTTTTTAAGATTTTATTTTATTTTTTTAAGATTTTATTTATTTATTCATGAGAGACACACACAGAGAGAGAGAGAGAAAGAGGCAGAAACACAGGCAGAGGCAGAAGAAGGCTCCATGCAGGGAGCCCAGCATGGGACTCGATCCCGGGTCTCCAGGATCACGCCCTGGGCTGAAGGCGGTGCTAAACCGCTGAGCCACCCAGGCTGCCCTAAAGATTTTATTTTTTAAGTAATCTCTGTAGCCAATATCAGGCTTGAACTCACACCCTGAGATCAAGAGCCACATGCTCCACTGACTGAGCTCCCTAGGTGCCCCAATAGTTACTCACTATTATTTCCATGTAGGAATACAAGCCCCAAATTTCTCAGATTTTTATTTGCTTTTAAAGAAAATTTTGGTCTTTTAAAGAGAAGTCAGAAATTGGGATATTTGTATGAACACACAGTTTTCTAAATATTGGCAACTTTTTATTTTTGGCAATCATCATGCATGCTAAAGCATTGTCTCAAAGTGACACAACTGCCAAAAGTTTTCCACACACAACTCTTTACTAGGGTTCTCATTGGCAACCTGTCAGTGCTCTATAAAAAAAGTGTTAACTAGGGATGCCTGGGTGGCTCAGTGGTTGAGCATCTGCCTTCAACTCAGGTCGTGATCCTGGGGTCCAGGATTGAGTCCGCATTGGGCTCCCCGCAGGGATGTTTCTCCCTCTGCCTATGTCTCTGCCTCTCTCTCTCTGAATTGCTCAGGAATAAATAAATAAAATATTTTTAAAAAGTGTTAACTAAAATTACTGTCAGCTTTTAAAGATTTTGGTCATCAGCAAGCAATGAAGCACATTTACTGTTTATACGTCCAGGAGAGGGGTTATGTTAGAAACTGTTCCCACTATATTGACATCCCCACCCCTACTCCCTATATAGGCAATTATCACTACTTATAAGGCAGAACAAGGCTATCAGTGGAGAGATCAACCCCATTAGTTTCAGCCCCATTAGTGATGTGCTTCCAATAATGCTGCAACTGTATCTTGCCCACCATACAGTTTGCCCTATGTTCCCTCTGCACTTTAGTGAGTCTCTTTGCCTCTTGTCTTTTTCTTTAACACTTTGACTTCCCTTTGATGCTGCTCTCAATGAGTCCTTCACCCACCTCTCCTTCTTCTCATCATTTCTAATTGCAGAATTTTGTACAATGTTTCACTGGGAAATGAACTTTATGAGCCTTAGTCACCTGTACCCAGTTACAGAGAGGAGACTTTGCACAACAGACAAATAGAGATCTTCTTTCCGAAAGCAGATGCCTCCTGTGTATTGTTGGTTTTGAGTAGTTTCTTTACAATGTCCCTAGGCAGGAGATTTGTTTATATTTAGGCTGCTTCTTTCTTCCTATACTCTTAGGATTATGAGTTGATGTTTTCACCAAATTTGGCAGTTTTTTTTTTTTGGATGTTACTTCTTCAAATATTTTTTTGGTCTCATTTTCTATCTCTCCTCTCCATTTGGAACCCTGATGGTATGTATCTAAATGTTTGATATTTCCTACAGATCTCTGAGGCTTTGTTCAATTCTTTTTCAACATTTTTGTTTTCTTCCCACTGTTACTTAGTTCTACTTTTCTATTTTATCTTAGAGTTTACTGACTTCTTTATTTAGCATTTTACAAACTTCTGTTTACATTTCAGGTAATATACATCTCAGTTTTCAAATCTCAATTTAGTTCATAATTTTCATTTTACTATTGGGATTTCCCATCTATGAACTTATTGGGTCCATCTTTTTCTTTATGTTCTTCAATAGTTATAATAGTTATTTTTAAAACAACTTGTCTACAAATTCTAATGTTCGAATTCACTTAGTAGTGTCTTTCAAGTGACTTTTTTGCCCCTTCTAATTAGTGGCCAACAAACACTTTCTTAAAGAGCTAGAAAATAAATATTTTAGTTTTTGTGGGCTACTTGGTCTCTATTAAACCTACTCAACTGTGCCGCTATAGCAGAAAAGTAGCCACTGCCATATGTAAATCAATAAGAATGGCTGTATTCCGATGAAACTTTATTTTCAAAAGCAGGTGGTTGTCCCACAGGCTGTAGTTAACCAGTCCCTGACTTAGATTATTATTAACATTTTTTTTCCTCTTTTACACATGTCTAGCTTTGTTTTGTGTGTGTGTGTGTGTGTGTGTGTGTGTGTGTGTGTGTGTTTGGTTTGTGGGGATTTTATTTTATTTTATTTTATTTTATTTTATTTTATTTATTTATGATAGTCACAGAGAGAGAGAGAGAGAGAGAGAGAGGCAGAGACATAGGCAGAGGGAGAAGCAGGCTCCATGCACCAGGAGCCCAACGTGGGATTCGATCCTGGGTCTCCAGGATCGCGCCCTGGGCCAAAGGCAGGCGCCAAACCACTGCGCCACCCAGGGATCCCGGTTTGTTAGGGATTTTAATCGACACATTTTAGTGGGTCTGAATTATGTTTTCTTCCTTTAAATGATATTTGAGTCTTGTTCTAGAAGCACCTAAATAATTGGCAGATGCTCTTGGCCCCATCAGGCTAATTTTTGTGCTTGGTCACAGCAAGTCTATTTTGGATATGTCCTCCCAAAGCATGGCCTTGACTATAGGGAAGGGATTGGCTAACATCTTCTAAAAAGGGCCAGATAATTAAAAAAAATAAGCTTTGAATGTGACATATGATCTTAGTCACATATTTTTGTTTTTTTTTAACCCTTTAAAATATTTTTAAAATAGTCTTAGATCATGGGCTACACAAAACCAGTCCATAGGCTACATTTGACCTGTGAGGAATAGTTTTCTGACCCCTGCTATAAGACATGATCCTTACCCCCAATGTGTGATCTTTCTAGTCTTGGCTGAACGCTCACAACATTCAATATCTCCATCTAGGTCTCAGTATCACAGCTTTTCCTCTCTACTAAGACTCATGTAGTCTGGACCCTGTATGTATCGGGGTATGGAGACTTCTGCCTCCAACAAAGCCCCCTCCACTATTCTGCTCCACAAATTCCAGCCCCCCCACCCTTATAATCCTCAAATCCTGTGCTCTCTATTTTTAGCTCAATGAAGCTTCTGCTCTCTACTTGAGCTCCACCTCTCTGCAGCTATGGCTGAGGTACTTCCCCCAGGGCATAGAGCTAAGTAAAGTGTCACTTTCATCTCACACACTTCTCATTCTCTCAAGGATCATAACTCTATGCTAAAACTTGTGTTTCATATATTTTGCCTAGTTGTAAAGTTTATAGAAAAAATTGTTGGGGTATCTGGGTGGCTCAGTGGTTGAGTATCTGCCTTTGGTTCAGGGTATGATCCCAGAATCCTGGGATCGAGTCCTGCATCAGGCTCCCCACAGTCTCCCTTTCAAAATCTTTCAAGAAAAAAAAAGAAAGAAAAAGAAAAAAGAAAAAAATTCTATGGACAAGAGTATAGGATCCCCTGATGAATGGTGATATCTACCTCTAGAGCAGCTCTCTGGGATACAGGTTATCATTTGGGTCTATTGTGCCATTGGTGCATAGGCTGTTTCCTTTCAGTGTGCTAAAAAAAGAGAATGTTCATCTAGTATTTTCAAGTATTTAGTTAGTCCCTGCTAGGTGTTACAGGTCCTAGAGAATAGAGCAATGAGCAAGATGAGCATTGTCCCAGCTCTAGGGGATTGCAATATAAAGGAAGTGGGAAGGTAGAGCAGAGAGACCACAAACAAGTAAACAAGTAAATAAACTAGGTAATCACAGATTGTGGGTAAATATAATGAAGGTCATAAGCATGGTGACAAAATAAAAAGTATGAGTGGCATTAATTATGCTTTGAAAAGTCATTCTGGCCCAGAAGAGTGAGTCGAATATTGAGTGATCATAATTTATTGTCAAACCAGACTTTACTAGGAAGAATGTAAGTGCTATTCACAATTACACCAGGACAATAGCTGAACTGTGACTGTTCCAGGCAAGCCAGGATATGTGTT